>NC_056733.1:139159917-139452417 GCF_019279795.1 Protopterus annectens
TCCTAAAGCTCTGACTGGAGTAGACTGGCCAAGCAAGTAGTGCTCTTTTTTTAACCATTGTCAGCTTCACAATGGTTAGGTCAGAGGCTGTGTCTGTCTTAGCAGTGCCCTGTTTCCCATCTATTAAGATAGGATATAACTTCTTGTGGTAGTTTGGTACCCTTGTTGTCTCCATACAACTTACTGCTGGCATTCCGTCATTCCCACTTACTGTCTCTCTCACCTTTTGTTCCCCACCTTGCATCTATGGGCATCTATATGCTACATGGCCCCACTGGTTGCATTTAAAACATTTAACCCTTAGTCTTGGCCATGTACCTAAACTAGTGGCTTCACCTGCTACTGGCAGACTCTGTTGGGGTCGTCTAGGTTGCCCACCATGGGTTTCCTTAGACCAAGGAGCTGCACTGGGTATCCTTTTCCTGTGCAGTGATGCCCTACTTGCTAGGCATAGGTCTCCCTTTTTCCCCAACTTATTCTCTGTGTTATTCTCTGTGTTACATTCTTTATCTGTTAACCAGATTCTCATGTCCACAGGCAAAGTGCTAAGGGCTTGTTCTCTCACCAAAGCATCTGCCAGCCCTTCAAAAGTGGTGATCTGACACCCAGTCACCCATCTATGAAAATAAGTGCTTAACTCAGCAATATATTCACACACACTTTCATCTGCTTTGTGTCTATGCTTGTAAAATTTTTTTATGAGTTTCAGGTGTTAACTTAAAACACACTAATAAACAATTTTTTAACAGTATTGTAATTTAAGCAGTTAGTATTAGACAATTTAGAAATAGCAGTTACAGCTTTACCATGGAGTAAGGGGGTCAGGAACAGTACCCAGAGCTCTTGGTCAGCATTATACTGTTTACATACCCTTTCAAACATATGAATAAAACTATCGAAATTATCATGTCTGCAAATTGTGGAAGACATTTACTGACCTTTGCTGCTTCTGGGGCTTGGTTACTCCCTTCCCCATTACCTCCATGACTCTGGTGAAGATTCAGCATCTCCTTTTCATGTTGCCTCTTCCTGTCATTTCCCTCGGCTTCTCATTTTCTTTGGCCTCCAGATGTCTCAGTCTCAATGCTGATTCTATTTCCAAACGTTTGGCCTCCGTTCAAGTCTCTTTAACTGCAGATGGATTTTTATGTCCTCTGTGGAAAGGTTGAACTGTCTATTTTCTGAGAGTTGTACTTCCCCAAGGCCAGTCTGGTTGTCCTCCTGGTTGCTGGTCTGTGATGCAGCTGTAACCAAGGCTGCAATAATTTCTGCTTTTGTCAGGTTGACATGCACCAGTCCTTTGGCTTGGCACATCTCAGCCAACTGACTCCTTGTCAGCTTGCCATACTCTTCTGCTGACATACTTGCCTGCTCTCCCTGACTAAGTGAACGCAAAATAAATAAAACTATTGTGATGTGAAATTCTGAATGTTCACTGTGTGGCTGATTGAGACTACTGTATGACATCAGCTGAAACCTTTACTGACCACTGTTTACAGGTTACAGGAGTTCAATATCTACATCACTGAATCCCAATATGTGATGTGATCCAACCACTGTCAGCCAATAAATGTGATGCCCCACCAGACCTCTCAACCATCCTGAATAACTCGTTTTTTACTGAGTTTTGGGGTTCCAATAATAGGGTGCCATGATTCCCGAGTGGCACCCCATTATTTCTGATTTTTCAATCTATTTTTTAGATTTTCGCGCTTTTGGAGCTGATGTCATCACGTGCGTAATGACATCAGCATGCTGTGCGTCTGTTTGAATACTGGGAGGACTGCTGTTCAGGCTGAATACAGGAGGATAATAAATTTACTTTTTAAGCCAAGTCGTACAGTACTGTAGGACTGCCGTTTGGGCTGCAGAGCTGAGTCGCTCATCTGTCGCAGGAGGATTTCTTTACTTTTACTGCCATTCGTTAGAACACAGGATTTCTCCAACTGCAGAGCCACAAAGCTGCGCAGGAGGATTTTTTTACTTGTTAAGCCATGCAGCTGAGCCAGACAGAAGGTACCATCTTCAGAATTATTTAGAAGTAACTGCACAGCTGAGCCATTTTTAGGTGTGTGTGTGTGTGTGTGTGTGTGTGTGTGTGTGTGTGTGTGTGTGTGTGTGTGTGTGTGTGTGTGTGTGAATGCCCCCAGTGAAATACATCTGGTGGCTAGAGGTACTCGGGCTCAAACCCTGTACCTTGGATGCAGGTAAAAAGAGCTTAAAGTCCATAGCCACCATCACTTGTGAATTTATGCCTCACATTTTTGTTCTGTTCCTCATTAAATCTCTGATTTTTAGGAGTGGTAAAACAAAACCTTTTATTCTAGCAATTTTCTAAGTTTATAAGATCAGTATTTGAAATGTGTCCCTATTTTCGGGCTGTATTCCCCCATTATTGGCTTTGTTCTGTATTTTTATGCTAAGAGGTTGAGATCTATGGTGTGACGTGAGAACTGAATTCACTAAATGATAGCCATTTAAGTTTCTCTTCCTGTTTGTCAAGAAACTGCTGATTTAGTTTAGTGGTATATTGCTCTGACTATAGTGCACTGGGTTCTGGGTTCAAGACTTAGCAGTGAAATGCACGGTGGTAAACAAACATTTTATGCAAGCAACTTTCCAAAATTATACAAGCAATGTTTAAAATGTGTCCCTGGTTTTTGGCCTTTTGCCCCCCAATTGAAAATAAGTGCAGGAAGCTGCTGTGCAACATGCCTATGGCTTACACTACTGTGATTCTGTGTATATATATATATATATATATATATATATATATATATATATATATATATATATATATATATATATTGTGTGTAAAAGTAGACTGTTATGGAAATGTTCTGAATAGGGTAGTTTTGTCATTATTGGTGCATGCATTTTGCTTCATTGCCTACTGGAAAAATGTTCAAACAATAAATATAAAATGCAGTTGTATGTGAAAGTAGACTGTTATCATGGAAATGTTCTGAATAGGGCAGTTTTGTCATTATTGATGCATGCATTTTGCTTCATTGCCTACTGAAAAATGTTCAAACAATAAATTTAAAATGCAATTGTGTGTGGAAATAGACTGTTATCATGGAAATGTTCTGAATAGGGCAGTTGTGTCATTATTGGTGCATGCATGTTGCTTCATTGCCTACTGGAAAAAATGTTCAAACAATAAATATGAAATGCAATTGTGTGTGGAAGTAGACCTTTATGATGGAAATGTTCTGTATAGGCAGTTTTGTCATTATTGGTTAATGCATTTTTGTTTCATTGTCTACTGGAAAAATGTTTAAACAATAAATGTAAAATGTGCTCTAACTTAAGTCCAACAAGTGTGCTGTATTATACAAGGAATATAATTTAATAAAGTCAGGAAGATGTATCAAAGAACACATGTGTGTTTCTTGTTTTGTATGCAAGGGGTTTCTGATTTGAAAACAGCCCAAAGGTAATCTTTATCCACCACTGGCCAGATGCATTTTCTTTGGATATAGTGTGGGTTTCAATGCTGTTTCAATGAATGTGAGTTTCAAGGGCAGAGAAGTTTTAATGCCAAGTCTATTTTCATTGTGAGACAGTATTGCTTTGTTTAGCAGATATCTATTAGTGTTTGTGCATTGCGCTATAAAATGTAAAAAAATAAAATCCAAATAATCATTGTAGAAGTAAAGCAGGATGCACACATTAGTGTTTATGGTAAATAGGGTAAAATAACCAGGTAATGGGACATTGGAATGGCTGCAGAAGGACTCTGGTGCTATATTTTGGTTCTGTTCTTCAGTTTGCGTTTGAAAGTTGGTATCCCACAACTCCGTTGGAGTGGATGGGGTTGTATAATTATGTATGCAAATTTGACATTAATCAGCATACAGATTTGTACCTATTTTTCATGGGCCTTGTCCTGATTTTTAATGTTTCCAGGTTGAGAGGTATATGACCCACCACTGGCCCAGTAATCAAGAAGCCTCAATCCTCACCACTGGCAGTTGGAGGCGTACATTGGGAGGAAGACAGGTATACACTCAATATTTCCAGAAGCAGCTCTCTGCATCAAGTGCAATTTCCCCTAAGATTAGACAGAGACCACAATCAGAATAAAACAACAGCCAGTTCACCAAAACAGTTTATTCTCTGTGGATTCTCTTCTCTAGCGCCTCGGCTATACAAAGCCTTCAAGGAGTAACTAACAATACACTTCCATTCAGTATTTATACACACCTATATTAACACATTATAAAATTAAACATCCATTAAACAATTAAGAATCCAATTAAAAAAGCAATACATTTATATAACACTTTTCCAACAGCAGTCAGTGTTCAACCCTTTTGGCATTAATGTTTGATATTTTAAAATAAAAATTAATTCCTTCTTTAAAAGTAAATTTTTTATTCTTTCCTCACTAGCTTCCTTTCTAATAATATTTTCTAAAATAGACACCCTAAAACTAATAGTGTCAGAATTATGGTATTTGACAAAATGTTGAGCCAAAGGGCTCTCTAACTTATTATTTTTAATGTCTCTCAAATGTTCCATGATTCTGACTTTAAACATTCTTTTCGTCTGTCCTATGTAAAATTTTTTACATCCACACTTAATAATATAAATGACTTGTTCTGTGACACAACTAAAAGAACCCGTAGGTTTAAAATTTATTCCATTTATATAGGGAAAAACACTATCTACATGAGCACAAACTTTACATTTCCCACAAGGTTTAGTGCCTATACTACTTATTGTCCTACCTACATTTTGTATAGGTAATTCAAATTTAGTATGTACTACTATGTCTCTTATGTTTCTCCCTCTTCGATAGCTAAACATTAATTTTTTCTTAGTCATCTCACTTAATTCTTTAAAAATTTTTAGGAATCTCCAAAAATGTGATATACATCTATTTATATCCTCACTACAGATGTTATACGTAGAAACCATGAAAATATTATCAATATTTCTATATTCTTTACCATACATTATATCACTTATCTGAACTCTATTTTCATACCTTTTTTTGAATATTTCATCCCTGCTCTTCTGTACCACTTGCATGTTATATTTTCTATTTATAAACATTTCCGTGGTATCATTTACTTCCTTCCTAAATCCATCTTCATTATTACATATTCTGGAGATCCTTAATAATTCACTATATGGTATAGCTTCTATTACATGATTCGGATGGCAACTAGTGCCCATCAAAAATTGATTTATGCAGTTAAATTTTCTATGTATGCCAGTGACTATATCTTCTCCTGTAAGTCCCTTTAGATTAACATCTAAAAAAGAAACATTAATTCCACACTGTATTCCATCAAATTTAATATTAAACCTATTCTTTTGTATGTCTTTTATAAAATTTTCACTATCATTTTTACCTCCTTTACACAGAAAAATCAAGTCATCTATAAATCTAAAATAGTGTATAACATATTTTTTTACAAAAGTATGTGTATAAATACATTCAGATTCCACTTGACCCATGAAAATATTGGCATACATGCAAAAGCTGCACCCATGGCTGTGCCTTGTATTTGATGATACGTTCTATTATTAAAATTAAAATAATTGTTTTCCAAACAGAATTTAACTAGTTCCAACACATAATGTGTTAGTGGATAATCTCCCATTGACTTAAGTAATGCCTCTATACCATGTGTATTTTTAATATTCGTATATAAACTACTAACATCCAATGTTAACCAATACATATCTTCACACCAAACAATATTTTTTATTTTATTCAGAAAGTCAAAAGAATCTTTTATATATGATGGTAATTTAATAGCTTCCTTTAATAATATTTGGTGTAAAATCAACTCCAGATTGTGTAAAAAATAATTTCTTGCCGACACAATCGGCCTACCCGGAGGGTTATTCATATCCTTATGTAACTTTGGTAAACAGTAAAATTGTGCAGGACTACATTCTGTTATATTTAACTTATAATCTACGTCTTTGTTACTCCAATAGCCAAGTCTAAGACCTTTATTTATTAATTCTAGGTAATTGTCTTTGGCTATAGTAACTTCAGTCACAGAACTCTCACAATAAACTGATGTGTCTGCTAATAAGTTCATACACATTTTCAAATATTGCGTATAGTGCATAATGACAATTTTATTGCCTTTATCTGAAGGCTTTACTATCAATTCATTCTGCTTAGAAAATTTCATTAACTCAATCCATTCTTTTTTTGTTAAATTAAAATTCACATTTGAAACATTTACACTATTAATAATTTCATCAATTTCAAAACCTATCATAGTCGCAAAACTCTTAATACCTTCATGGACAAAAGGTGGCATAAACTTGTTGTTCATATTAATCTTAGATGTATCTATTGTGCAATAAGCATTAAATTCACTAACACATGAGGAAAACGAGTCATCCACAGAGTCCTGGCTAACTTCAAATGTATCACTATCTAAACTATCAATTTCAAACTGTTTATACTCCACATTCTTATCTCCAATACAATTAAAGTAATACCATAAATGTAGTTTACGTATAAATTTAAATATATCAATTTTACATTCATATTTTTTCGGAAGTACTGTCGGAACAAACTTCAGACCATGATTAAATACTGTGTAAATTTCTTCATTAATAAAACAACCAGACAAATTAACAACTTTATCATTGATATTCAAATCAGTACCATTTAGTCCTTTTGTGTTCACGCCATGGGCGAAACGGCCCTCCCCTGTTCGATTCTTGTTCCGTATATGTTCTTTTTTGCTGCTGTAGCCTCCCCACTTGTTTATAAGAACTGAAATGTTCTGGCAGAAAACAGTCATCCGCTGGTGGAGATAAAGGCGGAAAATCTTGTTCTTTGTCACTGTATCTTGGTGCTTTATTATATTGTTTGCCATAGTTTCTAGTTACACTGTCAGTTCTACCTTGCTGGTTGACGTTAGCATTCGAAGGATTTCGATTAAAGCGTGGTCACTGATTGGTTCCACCAAAAAAGGCAGTACCATTCTCAAAGTCCCTCAAATCTCTCGTGATTTTATGTATTTTTTTTCAATACATTTATTTTCATGCACCAGAACTTTTTCTTGAATCTCAATCAAACAAGATTCAAACTTGGTTTTATCTAATACGGCAGTTAAATTCATACACAGTAGATTGATGTCTTTTTTAATATTAGATAACTTCAGAATGTCCCGCTCTATTAATATTTTCAACCATTCTATAGAACATAAATGTGCCGCTTTCTCCCATCTGTTCATGTAGGGACAAACGGTTCCGATGGGAGTTTAATAGCTCTTAAACCTCTAGGCACTATATTTAGATCAACATACCTTTGTAAACTGGTATAATTGTAATATGTAAGCATTTCTTTGTCCATTAAATTACTTAGCTTAGATAGTAGAACTTTAACTTCACCAGGATATTCTGTAGATCTCTTTCCAACATGGGCAAATGGATTAATGTCTCTCTTGCTTCGAGTCTCAGCAAAAAAACGCTCCCATATCGGGATACCTGAATTAGCATCCACATTAGCTTCTGTACAATTCATATTCGGTTCTACGTTCCGATTAAGGAAGCCCTCTATGGAACGCTGGGAGGTAGCTGTATTCTCCTCCCTAAAAATTCTGGGTATATTAGCCCCTGGATCACTGGCCATAGAGAACGAAAGGAGACCAAATAACACTCACAACACCTTTTCAGCTCGAACAGACCCCACTGCACAATCCGAATAAAACAACAGCCAGTTCACCAAAACAGTTTATTCTCTGTGGATTCTCTTCTCTAGCACCTCGGCTGTACAAAGCCTTCAAGGAGTAACTAACAATACACTTCCATTCAATATTTATACACACCTATATTAACACATTATACAATTAAACATCCATTAAACAATTAAGAATCCAATTAAAAAAGCAATACATTTATAAAACACTTTTCCAACAGCAGTCAGTGTTCAACCCTTTTGGCATTAATGTTTGATATTTTAAAATAAAAATTAATTCCTTCTTTAAAAGTAAATTTTTTATTCTTTCCTCACTAGCTTCCTTTCTAATAATATTTTCTAAAATAGACACCCTAAAACTAATAGTGTCAGAATTATGGTATTTGACAAAATGTTGAGCCAAAGGGCTCTCTAACTTATTATTTTTAATGTCTCTCAAATGTTCCATGATTCTGACTTTAAACATTCTTTTCGTCTGTCCTATGTAAAATTTTTTACATCCACACTTAATAATATAAATGACTTGTTCTGTGACACAACTAAAAGAACCCGTAGGTTTAAAATTTATTCCATTTATATAGGGAAAAACACTATCTACATGAGCACAAACTTTACATTTCCCACAAGGTTTAGTGCCTATACTACTTATTGTCCTACCTACATTTTGTATAGGTAATTCTGTTCGAGCTGAAAAGTTGGTGTTGTGAGAGACCACAATCAGTCTGGTGCTGGTTTCTATCTCTTTCTCCAGATCACCAATAAGGCTCCCCACTGGCACAACTATAGAGTTGAGATCTCAGCTGAGTGGCCAAGCCAAGACCTCCAGCATCCTCTCTGTCCAACCAGTGCTTCATGTCCCTGTCTAAGTACACACACACACACACACACACACACACACACACACACACACACTGTCTCTTTAAGATTTGTTTTACACACACTCGCACACATCTGGGAAAGGCTGGCACAGGTTTACTAGCTATGCCCCCTTCTGCCCAGACTATAAGATAGTTATTACTGCCACCAATCAATTCTTTAAGGATCTTAACAAAGGATGCTCAGTCTTACTGTGTAATGTTACTATCAATACAAATGGTAGTTTGACCAAGAGCAAGGCTATTAGGAGTGTCCCACAGTGTCACCAAATAAATATGTAAGTACTCACAAAACATAAATAGATCAGCCACAATGAAATGTTTAAATATATTTAATAATAAATAATTAAAGAACAAGACAATACTAAATATATATGTACAGTGATATCAGAGTTCAAAATCACAGGAAATATTTAAAACAACATTGCAGGACACTCTCAAATAAATAAAGAAAAATATATAAGCTAAGCGTTGCTATATTCCTGACTATATCTAAAAGAATTATACTGTACCCTCATGCACTTACTTCAGAGCAAGCAAGGCAGATGAGGTAAGTGGATCTTGATGTTGTCAGGTCAAAGTCAAAATACAGAATAGAGTCTCTCACTAACAGACTTCCCAAATTAATATCTCAAATATTACTGCTGGGATAGCTGATTCTATCCCAGGTGAAAACCCCACTGATGCAGCTTGTAGCATTTAGCATCTACTTGTGAAAACACATAGACAAGGGCTTTTCTTAGATCTAAGGCAGATTCTGGAAGTCATAAAACAATAAAACACTTCCAAGACAGTAAAGAAAACTTCTAGTTCTAGAAATTGTGTCTGTTACTGCATTGATACTGAAAGATAACATCCTTTTATTACATGGCCATAAGGTAATCTAATTTCAGCTATTTTTCTGAAGTTAACCTCTTATGTTCTAGTTTCCATTGTTAGAATATATACATCTAAACAGTTACAATAGGGAAGGTACATTTCTGTTCTAATCCAGTTGAGCTTGCTTTGGTTACATCTTTAAACAGCAGTTTGTAAAATACCTCTTCAACATACATCTGTACAAACCATCTTATATGAATTACAGTTCTAATACGTTTGTAATACAAGTATATGAATCATGTTGATAATCAGAAATGACATATAATTACTTACAAAATTACAGATAGCTGGGCTGGCATTGTCTCCTTTCCTGACATGAGATATGACAGGAGAGCTTGCAGAAAATGTATTAATACAGAAGAGATTAATTTATGTGGTGTATGTGTTTATATTTCACTGTGTTTATAAAGTAGCTATGGGTGAGTGGCTATGAGTAATAGTTTTTGGGATGGGGATAGGGCTAAGCCCACAATGTGTTGCAAAGTGAGTCAGTTTCTGAACATAAATCGTTATGGAATACATCAACACAGTATACAGGCTTTGTGTCTATTATTGTGCTAATAGTTGGTAATGCTAAAGGTAAGGTAAATTTTCCTCATACTGCTACTGTTTTATTATATAACAATATTTACTGTAGGGAGAGACAAGATAAACCAATAGCACAGCAAAGACCACTACAGTTGTAAGGATGAAGAACCGGTTGAAACAGTTGTAGCACTTTTCATTTTATGCTTTAGAAAGTCAAATGTCTTGCTCTCTTTTGGTTAAAAACAAATAATTATGAAAATTTCCTTGGGGTCTGACTGTGATCTGCCTGTGATTGTCAGTACTAAGCACCAATGTTAGGAACTAAAATTAATTGCCAGGTGTGCTTCTGATTTATTATTTTGCATTGTTCTAATTAAATGGTTTTAGGTACACACAGAGCATGTTGGATAATGTTAAAACATTGCCGTGAGTATGCACTGCATTATTTCAGCCTTTAAGCCTTTAAGGTTCATTTTGAGTGTGATTTGCTTTATCAAAAACACAGATATAGGATACGCCTTATAAGGGGAGTCAATTTACTTCATTTAGCAGTTTGAATCATGTTTATAGTGCAGAGGAATATTACATGGCAGGTGTTTGCGTCTTCAAATTTGTCCTAATATTTTTTTTTTTTTTGGAGGGCATAGGGAAATTCTTTACCTGCAGGGAGAATGCAAGCAGTCAATAAGCCACACTGAGTTAGATACATTTCTTAAGGAAATAAAAATTAATTTAATAATTAAACACCCTTGATAGCATTTCAAAATTTATTATAATACATGTGTGTGGAGACCTAGCAATTATAGGTGTGTCTCACCGAACTAATAAACTCAGATTGATTTATGGAATTTCAAAATAGAATTAATAACATTTATCAAACAGACCACTTTCATCAACCAATCAGAGTTAATGCAATTCAATACTTCTATTCATTAAGACACTATTATGTTTCATTATATTAATTGCATATAGTTAACATCATCTACAGGAACCTAGTCATCATTTTCCTTAAAAATAGAGTTATGATGGTTACATTCATAACTTTCTCATGAGAAAAGAGAAAAATTACTGATCAAGCATAATATTGATATTTTGTCATATACATAAATAAAATTTGCTAAGTAAGTTATTGTGAGCAATGAATCATATACATTTATGTATTTGCTGAGCTTCTTACATTCCTGGGCATGCACAGTTATGTTTACTGCTTAAAAGAATCTGCTGACATGACTAAAAGTTTAGTTATGTGCACTGACCACACACTCACTTCCTCTTTCTCTGACATGTGCAGATCCTTCTACACTACATGTCTCAACTTTCTTCTTATCTATATTTTTTCTCTTTCCTTCACAATCCCCTCTTTGATGCTGTGAAAGCATCACCTTTTAAACATGTTCATTCTTTGCAGATATATTGTCATACATTTTCCCAAAATCTTTAAATACCAATTCATATTCCTGACTCAAACTTTCTTTTTTTAGTGGAACTTCAACATACAAATGTTGCATTAGAGAGACTTTTCTTGCAGATATTAGTTTTGTTATAAGCAGTTTAACTAAAAGCAATAATAAGAAGGCTGCAAAAACAATAATAAAAATAAACATAATGACCTTTAAAAATAGTCCCTTCCATCCAGAAAACAAATCTGTTAACCCTGACCACTGGGAACTATCAGCTTCTTTAATGTCTGCTAACTCAGATACTTTTTGTATTATGCTCAAATGACTTTGAATTATATGTTCATTAACAGAAATAAATGAACAGCATTCAGTTTTGACCAAAGCACAAGTACCCCCTTTCACCACAAGTATAAAATCAAGTGCAATTCTATTTTTAAAACAACTGCACTCATTGCACTCATTTCTATATTGATAAGGTTTATTGCTGTAAAAGTTTAATTGCTGAGAACCTCCAACAACTTAGATAATTTTTGCAATTCTCTGATTGATTTCACAACACCATATGCAGGTAAAATGCCTGCACCAGAAATAACAATCTCCAAGGTCCATATATTTGAGTCCCTTCAGAGCTGAATGCTCCAAATCATGATGGTAGATCCATGAAGCATCAATTTTTCTAATAGGATTATTTGCAGTCTTAGTTTTAGTTATCCCGTCAATAGGATTTTTCATAGTCTTTATTTTTCTTGTATTGCAAAATTTTCCCCGAGGCAGAGCCTCTGCATGTCGAATAGCATGGATAACCAGTGGTGGATCCAAGAATTTGTAAAAGGGGGGCACAGTCTGGTTAGTTGACTACCAGAGTGGGAGTGAAAAAGTGGGATAAGAAGCTCTTCATCACGTGTGAAAAGAAAGCAGTATACATTCAGCTGCACAAGATTTTGCTGTGGATGTAGTAGTGTAGACAGGTAATTCCTGGCATAGTCATTGTTATAACCTAGGCAGCAGTCCAACTGGATGGGATATAGTCACAGCAAAAGACTTTTTTTAAGTTAAATAATGATTTATGTGGAAAAAGTGAAGCTCAGTTAAGTAAAACATAGCAACTAAGGAAGTAGATGTTATAAAAAAAAAATCACAAAAAGCAAATGCTCAATTTAGTCATGTGCAGTGTAAAAAATGTTGTAACCATTGTAGCATTTTAGAAAAGATTGCAAGTCAAAAATCTATTTTATTGTTATGTAACAAAACCCGAGGCACAGAGGTTTGGATAAATTAGTAAAATGTTCATTTAATTTATGAAACAATTGACTAAACTCAAAGCTTTCCTAAGCACTTTCAATTTGCCTTGTCCAGAAGGAAAGAGCCCAAGTTAGAAAGATAGATTATTGAAATTGTGTGAGTACTGGCTGGATGAAATAATTATGAAAAGTTAAAGGCAATTTTATTTTATACAGTAAGAATGAGAGTAATGAGAAACTACAGGTGGCAGAGTTGAGACTGGAGGTGGAATGAAGGCAGATAGAGATCACAGGAGCAAAGGCAGAATTGAAAAGGAGACATTTAAAGAGCTTGTGGAAGACAACATAAAAAAGACAAGATCATATGATTAGGTTGGTGAAATTACATTAAAGCTGATTTAAAGGGTTGACTTGTAGAGGAGACAGGGAAATATGGAGACAGCAGGGGAGTAACAAGGGAATAGAAGAATCTGAAATATTACAGAAAAAAAGATGATAAAAGGGAAGAGGAAGATGAGGAAAAAGGAGAAGATTAAACTAAAGGAACTGAAACAGACACTGGAAGTTGCAGAAACACAAGGACAGATACTGAGAATGAAGGTATTCGTGTAGGTAAAAGGAAAAAAGTAGGAAGAGTAGCGCAGTAGCTGAATGAGAGGAAACAGACTCAAGACAGAGAATGGGATAGTAGCAGTGACTGACTGAAAAAAACAAGACAATGTGAAGGTCTTTAAACTGTAAAAGAGAAAGAAGCAAGAGGAAGAAGTATGGGTACACTAACATTTGACAAAATTAGAGAAAGAATGTAAGTTGTTTGATGAAAAATGCCATTATGGTGAGGCTAAAACAGCAATAGGGTCACAAAGAAGGGATAAAACAGGCACATATGGATACAAACAGAAATAAAATTGTTCAGAAGCAAATCAAGGAGGGACTGAAATTCAGTCTGAGATGTCCACAGTCACTCTTAACTGGCATTTAGTAGCTGTTAATCACTGCAACAAGCCCCTGTACCACTTCAAGGTAGCCAGTCCCACAGAGGTCCATTAACAAACACCACACAAAGACCACCACCATAACATTTTAAACAATGAAAAACTGACAAATTAGAAAATCTAAAGATGTTACTGCTCAAATCCATAAATCTAAACAAGAATCTTTACTTGCTAAAATTTTTTCCACTGTGGAGAATGCAGACATTTGAGCATTTTGACCAGCCACTGCACAGGCATGGAGTAAAGGTAGAGATGTCACAGTTTATATCAAAAACATGTCTCAGGGCTAATCAAACAAGGCATGCTTCAGCTTTTTCATGTCCAAATTACCATAGGAAAGTCATGTACTATATCCTTAGAAATTATAGGTCCAGCTCTATCACCCAGGAAACACATAACACAGTTTACTGGATCTCCTCACCAGTCATCCCAATACCATATTTATGGGTGACTACCCTACTATAAACTGTGAATCATACCCTGCCCCAAACTTGCAAGCCCAGAGATTGCTGAACTTCGTCACCACAAGCACTCTGGACCAACAGTCCAAATGCCCACTAGGAGTGGGAACATAAGTTGATGTAGTCATCACTAGCATGGGAGAATGCTGCACCCACCCTACTGTAATGTCCTCTTTGGTGAGGACAAACCATTTTAAGGCAAATGTCCTAATATCAAGTAGTAACCCAGCAAAATTTGATCCCCCACCCCAAACCCTAAGAACACTGACCTGTGCAACCATGTTAGAGGCACAGAGACATTTCTGATTACCAGGAATAACCACAGAACAAACTCATACAAGCCAGCTTGGTGGTATCCTATCAGCAGGATGCACAGCAAAAGGAAGGAAGTCATGGGAAAAATTAAGAAGTGCAACATCCAGCAGGATAAAAAAAATATACGCAAGAAAATTGGAGGACAAATCAAGTCACTATACATATCTTTCCTATTCAGTAGTACCATCCCATTTCATACCAACATCTGCTCCCCTCCCAACACAGGTATACCATCACAGTATCAAGACAGCTTGAGCGACAACAGAACTACTCTAATACAGCTGATGCAATTCAAATGGGAAATTAAGGTAATGGCTGTAGAGCATTGATTCACTGTTGTCATTGAAGTTAGCATGAATATTTCACAACAGGCCATTCATAAGGTACAAGGCAGCAAAAACAGCTACTGAGAAAAAACAGCTTTTCAAAATCATACTACTGCACACAATTGCATTTGACTTCATGCCTTCAATAATGGCAATACACCCAGTGCATGTTACAACTGAAATTAAGCAAATTTGTAAACTGCATGCAACATCAGCATTACACACAAAATGAAAAAGTACAATGCAAAATGCTAGACTGGTACTCGATTACAAAACAGGCTGTACTACTACCCTCACAACTTCCAGTGCAGCATAGGTGTACAGAAAAAAAGAAAACTGTTGCTGAAAATGTTAAATAAACTGACTTCAGCCAATTTAGCATGCAGTGTTCTCAGCAGAACTTTATCACAGTAACACAATGAAGATCAGGTATAAAGGAAAAAGGCCATATGCAGCAGTGAAGGCACAAGAACTATGCATACTGGGGCAACTGTAAAAACAAAACTCATGTCTCATGTTAGACTTTCATTACGTGATTTGTACACAGTACAACAGGGTATTTAACTTAAAAATACAGAGAGCTTCCAGTCAGCATTTCTTGAATCTGATTTCACAATTTTAGTAGCTTAAATGATTGGCACTGTATAGACAACATAATAGAACTAAATAGTTATATAGTGAACTATACAGGATTGGACTTGTACCATAATATAAACTTAGAAATTATATCCAGAGGAGCCAACTTTATCCCATCTTTTATGCAGAGGTGGAATTGACCTGCCTCCCACCAGACAATTTATACCATTACACAAATCCACAGACTTCTCTAAAAATTATCTTAAGTTGCCCACTACATGATCAGTACACCAAAAGAAATGCAATCACATTACAATCATGAATTTGTCTACCATGGCTAAAAATAAAGGGATACACAGTGATTTGGCTGCAATCCTGTTATACCACTCAAATACTACAAAAAAATCACATATGTTTGCCCCCCACCCCCCACCCCCCAGTATTTTATTCACTAGATATTATGCAAGGTGAAATATTTCATGATAGAAAAAATGACTAGAAGGTGCTCTTGAATAAAAATATTTCAGGAATGGGCAATACTGTCCTTCTAGCCTGCCAATGTACCAAAACAGCTGATCCCATAATGAGTGTCCAGGATGTTCTTAAAAATATCTAACCTAGTGCTTGCTTTAATGTAATCTGGTAGTCTATTCATGTATCAGCAGCTCTGTCAGAGAAAAAAATAGCATACTTCTTATTGTTATAGAATCTTCTACATAGGTTGCCTGATTTTCTATTTGATAACCACAAAAATTTCCAGAGGTAGCTGCCTCTAAATGCTCTGTATAGCTGAATATGGTCTCCTCTTAAATATCTGTCCCAGTCTACAAGTTTGCCTATTTTAGTCTTATAGCTTCATAGGTGAATACCAAGCTAAGCCTTGCCAATAACCTGAGATCAGACTCAAACCCCTGTACCTTTTACCAATGTGCCAAACGTAAATTATCACATCCATGGATAACATTGGTGTAGTTCCACTGACTCTTTCCTGTTTTCTCATGCTTGTTTTCCTATAAGGTTTCCATATTATTTAATGTTCAAGTTAATGAACAGGTGCTGACTTTGTGGGAACATGGGTGAAATTCTTGGCTATGCTTATAAGGGCCTCCAGGCCAATAGCCTAGTATTGTCCTATGAACCAATGAACAACGACTTCATTTCTGATTTCCTAAACTTTATAAATCTCCCATACAACCTATAGTTCTATAATTATTAAATAATTGGTTGATATGATTAGAAAAACTCAAAAGCTGGATCTACCCATATAATCAGGTCCTTAAATGAATCTATAGTTTCAACCACTGTGTGCTGTATTACATATTCATCTTTCAGACTGCATTTTTGGGAGACTCACATGCTTAGTTTTTGTTTCATTAGCACGTGCTCAAACCCATCATTTGATATGAGAGGGATCCTTAACTCTCAACTTTCCTGATTTTTGCAAAATGTCCAGATATTTGCCTCATATCATTGGTGTTCCTTATTACAGGTTTCTGGAAACTAACTGAGGACTGAAGTCACAGAACAGTGGCATACAGTTGGTTTTCAGGCGTTATATCTTTCAAAAAATGCATATAAAACTAAATATTGTTATTTCTAGCAATTTTCTAAGTTTATAAGAGCAATATTTAAAATGTGTCCTTATTTTTTATGGCTCCCCCCATTATATTTGGATTTGTCCAGATATGATACCTTGCAGTAAGAGGTAAGGAGTGTCCAGATCTTTGCTTCATATATTTGCCTTGTTGCTCACTTCTGCAGCTGAGGACTGAAGTGGCTAAATAGTGACTTATGTCTGAGTTTCAGACTTTATATCCTTCAGAAAATATATGTTAGCACACATCCTGTTATTCTAGCAACCTTCTAAGTTGATAAGAACAATATTTAAAATCTGCACCATTCTACCTTATCTAATTTGTAAAACAACACTTAGAATCAGTGGAGATGGGCATGAGAGGAGAGTTACAGATCATGGGACAGCATCCTGTAGGGATTTTGGAGACTTTACTGTGCTCCAAAGTAACTTCGCTAAACAAGGAAGAGGGAAAAAAATCAGCAAGCTGACTTACATGACAAGCGGTCACTCACGGAGTAACGGCTGACTCAGTTCAGCAGTTCCAAAACCAGGAAAAGGATTCAACTGTAGCTGTATTTAACGGGAGTTAAACTGCCCACCAAATACACCTGCAGCTAATTACGATTGTTGCTATTGCACCAATCACCCCTCAACCCAAGCAAAGCAGGCAGCAAGCTGAAAAGTGAACCAATGACTTTTTTTTTTTTTTTTGCTATCCAGTGGCTGGCCATAGTGTGCGTAACGTATGCCTGCTGCCGTCCTTGCACCTGACTGCAACCTCCAATTGCAGTTGCATCTCCCATGCAACTTTCAAAGGGGAAAAAAGTTTGTAAGTTGAAATGGAAAAATGTACCATTTTGTTGGTACACTTTCTGATTTCAACAAAATAACAGGGAGTGAATTTCTGTTTTTTTTTTTTTTGCTTTAATGAACTTCCGAACAGCTTCAAAAGGGGGTGGCATGTTCCCCTGCACCGATGCCTAAATCTGCCACTGATAACTCTACCAATATAACAACTCCCTGACCAGTTGGCAGGTAGCCATGGATATGCTAGTGTTCCACAAATATAATAGTAGTCTTTTAACATTACCATCCCTTTGATGGTAGGTCCGTTATACAGTCTCCTAGATATGTTACATTTACTTTTCCCTACTTCAAAAGTTCCATTTTTCACAAAACATATATAACCATTTACATTAACTGATATTTGTAGAACAGATAGTTTAGATAAAACAGTTACATTGTGCCAGGAGGATTTTTGGTCTCTGTATATTATAACATCTGAGAGTATTTTACTCATTTCAATTTCAGTAAATGGGATAGAAAATAATGGCACACCATTTTGATAAGCAGTAGGAATATGAGCATACACCTAGCAGTTACTGAGATTCTATGTCTTTGCATAAGTATTTATAATCGCATTAAAAGTATTGAAATCACGGTTTCATTCTGCAGAATTTTGATTTGTTTCTGATAATTGTTTTGAAACAAAACAAGTACTTACAGTTTTGAAGGTAGTCAGAAAGTAAATCGTGACAATAAGGATGCAAATGACAGTGGTCAAAACAATAATTGATGAAATATAAGCATCAAAATCAAGTTTAAATTGACCCGAGTAGTTGAATATCAAATACATTAATTTTGTCCTTCGGTATCTTGGTCACGACATTCCTCTGATCCTTTGTTCTGAAGTCTGGTTCATGAAGAAACAGGCTCTTTGTCATCATCAAAGGATTTGGGTGGCATGGGTGATTGACCTTCAATTAGCCTGGCAAACAAACATGGGACACATGTATCTAGGTTGGTGAGCCTTCCATTTTGATTGTTATGGATGTGGTGAGCTGCACAAGGTATGGCCCCTTCCATCGTGGCTGCAAAGCATTCTTTCTGGAAAATGATCGGACATAAACAAAGTCTCCAGGCTGAATGGTATGTGACTACTCTAAACTTGTGTGTTGCTGTGCCTCTATTACTTGTGGGTATAAATGTTGTAAGAGAGAAGATAAAGATTTACAATATTGCATTATAAATGCATCAGTAATTTGGAGTTCCAAGTTAGCTGGTAAAGCGGTAACAGGCATTCTCATTGGATGACCCATGAGAATTTAATGAGGGGAAAGCTTTCTAGAATCACTAACACCACTTCTAACAGACAACAATGGTAAAGGTAAGGCATCAGGCCATTTGAGTCC
The DNA here is from genome assembly GCF_019279795.1 of Protopterus annectens. NCBI lineage: Eukaryota > Metazoa > Chordata > Ceratodontiformes > Protopteridae > Protopterus > Protopterus annectens. The sequence continues at coordinate 139,178,969 of NC_056733.1, forward strand.
AGTCTCAGCAGTAATTTTAGCTAGTCTAGTTTTTACTGTTTGATTCATATGCTCTACCATTCCTGAAGCTTGAAGTCTGTGTGGGCAATGATGTTGATTTTTCACATTTAGCGGTTTACAAATTTCTTGAACCATTTGTCCTGTGAAGTCTGTTCCATGATCAGTATGTTTACAACAAGGTACACCAAATCTGTCAGTTCTTAAACTAATTTTTTGGCTACAGTAACAGAATCATTTTGGTGACAAGGTTATGCCTCTACCCACCCTGAGAACAGATCTATAATCACTAAATATTTAAATCTTAAACATACAGGTAATTCTGCAAAATCCATTTGCAGACAGCAGAAGGGTCCTTGAGGCATTTTAATATGTTGCATATTAGCTGAATTTGTTTTAGAAATATTATAAGAAATGCAAACATGACAAGTACTTACTAAGTGTTGGACAAATTCGGAAGCATAAGGGGCATACCGATCAATCAACAGTTGTTTTAGAACTGCATTTTTACCCAAATGAGAAGGTAGATGATATGATTTAGCCAAATGGGGTAGAAAAGCATGTGAAGCAACAAGTTTTCCATCTGGGTGGCACCACAGCGTATTGGATGAACAAGCGCAGCTATCATGTATCCACCTTACTCTTTCTGAGTCATCAGCTTGGTTCTGAAATGATAAAAGTTTTTTTTAATGATATATTTACATTATTTACAGTGAATCACTGTTCAAAAATAGCCTGAACAGAAATGTATTTTGCAGCTTGCTTTGCAGCTCTGTCAGGAAGGTCATTCCCCCACTCTCTTCAGAATTCGTCTTACTGTGTGCTGCTGTTTTGAGCACAGCTATTGCCTTAGAGCATAATAAAGCTTCTAACAAGTTATTGATATAACAAAAGTTCTTAATAGGAGTGCCTGCAGAAGTTAAATATCCCCTTTCTGTCCATAATATGCCAAACTCATGCGCAATCCCTGTGGCATACTCAGAGTCTGAGTAGATGTTAACTGATTTTCCTTCAGCTATCTTGCAGGCTTCTGTTAAAGCAATTAACTCAGATGTCTGGGCTGAAGGTTGTTTAAATATCTCTCCAGTTTTTATCACTGTAGTAGGAGAACAAACAGCAAAAGCAGCAACCGAGGTTCCATCTTTCCTTTGAATACAAAATCCATCCACAAAAATGGTTAAATCTGGATTTTGCAGAGGAGTGTCTTTTAAAATCTGGTCTAGGAGAAAGCAGATAGTTAGAGTCATGGGGTTCACCCTTATCTGCAGTCAGAATTAAGGATGCTGGATTCAAGGGAGGGCATCAGATAATCTGTAAACAAGGATTATTAATTAAAATATTATCATACTTTAATATTCTTGAAGCTGACAAATATTGGGTTTTTGTCTTTAATAACAAGACATGTACTGCATGAGGTACTGGTACAAAAGTTTCATGTCCTAGATTGAGTGTGGCAGGCATGTCTACCAATCATGTAGCAACTGCAACAGCTCTCAAGCACTGGGGAAGGGCGGCCACCACAGGATCCAAGTTAGTGCTATAATATGTCACAAGTCTGAATCCTTCATTATGTTTTTGATCTAGCAGTCCTAAAGCTACCTTATTACGGTCAGGGGATACTGAGGTATGGCTGGAAGACAGACATTAGGTTACAAAGTTATTTGAACAGATAATGCATTTTTAATTAATCCTACATCATTTTCATTAGTCCAAATGTAAGATGGTACAGATTCCACTCATTATTTTGATTACTGTGTATCTTGGAAAAAAATAAAAATGAATTATTCCTCTAAGTGATCTGTGCTTAAGCAGAACTAAATAAGTGGGGATGTGTCTGGAAGATTTAAATACACACCATCGGGAATACAGAATGTAGTATGCTGTAGTTTGTAGCACAAATCCCTGCCTAAAAGATTTAAAGGTGCAGAAGAACTGACAAGGAAAGCATAATTTTCAGTTAAGGGTCCTATTTGTATAGAAATATTTTCTGTTTCTTTATATTCTAAAGGAATTCCTGACACTCCTACTCCTTTCACTAGGGTATTTGTTAAAGGAAGACTTTTAGCAACTTCAGAATTTAGCATAGATCTAGTGGCACCTGTATCAATCAAAAATTAGATTTTATTATCATTCACTTTAATATCAACAAAAGGACCTTTCTGTTTCACAGGAATGAAAGGAAATAGCTGTGGCTTCTGTTCAAGGCTATTCTATTTAGTTTCTTTCCAGGCAGGGGGCTGCCAAGGAGTATTCCAGATAGGTGGCTGTTGTCTGCCCTCTGGTAAAGTTTGTGATAAAGGGTGTTCCTGTGCAGAGAGAGGAATATGTAATAGTTCCATAGTGCCTTGTCCATAGGGACATTTGTCCCTCCAATAACCTCTTTTTCCATCATTAAAACAAATGTCAGAACAGTTTAGTGATTCTCTTGATTGGATATGTTGTGTGCATGCATAACCTCCCTCTGGCAAATGTGGAGAGTATTGAGCTCTGTTTCTTCCTCCATGGTCTACCCTACCCCTCTCTCTGAGTTTAGTTAACTGTTGCAACTGCAAGTTTAATAACTGTTCTTGTTGTTCCTCTAATTTTTCTCATTTTTCATGGATTAGATTATCTGCAGTGTATTTTACTTGGCTGATTAATTCATGGAGACCCAGGCTGGGCCAAGTTAAGCATACCTTCTTCAGTTGTTCTTGAATGGGTGGCAACAAGCCATTTACAAATGCAGCAGGGGCCACTTACTGCTGGACCTTCAGTGGGTTCAGTATAGCCAGAAAAGGATTCAAATGCTTCAGTCATTCGTCACAGATATGAATCTATATTTTTATTTTCATGCTGTCCTATGGCATTAAATCATGACCAGTTTGGTACAGGGGGACATACTGCAGTAATTGCCTTAAGTAATCTGTTGTGGGCATTTTGAATTGCCTCTGGGTCAGTATGTTGTGAGATAGCATCTAGAATATTTGCTTGGTCCCAGATTCATTTAAAAAGTTCAGGTGCGATTGAAGTGTCCATAAATCTTTTATCTCTTAAATCTTCTATACTAGGATTTTGTAACTAAACGTAGCCCTTAAGTATTCTGGCATATTTTTCAAGATTTGTCCTTACTGAAGAAAGGGAATCTAAGATAGTCTAAAAATCTACTGCTGACCATGGCCATACTATATTTATTGTAGTAGGAGCATTCTTATCTCTTTCATGAGCTGGATTTGGAACTTGTCTTAAAGGAAAAAGCTGTGTGGAAACTAACTAGTTTCACCTCAGAGGATTCTGACCGACTATCTTTCTGATTAAATTTATCAGGTCCAGAGTATCCATCCCATCAATTATTATGGGGAATTGTTTTATAAATTGTTTGAATTGTTGTTTTTCTCTTCTAGAAAAAAGTTTAGACCCCCCCCCTTTACACAAAGTAATATTGCCATATACATTTGTGTAACTTCAGAGTGTGTTCTGTATGATAGCGGAGATTCAGAAGTCGATTGAGACTTTGTAGTTTGTGCTTGAGGTTGTGAAGTTCCTGAGGAAGCAGATGCAATAGCTTGTGTTGTGCTTGAGGAGGTAGATTCAGAGGAATGTTTTGACTGAGAAGGTAGTGTGGCTATAGTTTGTGTTGTGCTTACTGGGGAGGTAGATTTGGAGGAATGTCTTGACTGGGAAGGTGGTGAGGTTATAGTATCAGTTGAAAAAACTACTTGTATTTGCTGCTCAGGTGAATAAGGAGGTCGCAATACTGGTGCAATAGGTATAATGATATTTTCATCCTCTGAGGACTCACCCTGTTTTATTTGTAATTCTGTAAGGGGATATAATCCATAATCTGTAGGTTCCTGAAGGCTAGACCACTGAATAAGTTTAACAGTTTTATTGGCAGCTTTTATCTGAGTTTTTAGTTTTGCTGTATTGTGTTTTGAACTTCGTATTATTGATTCTTTTCTCTATCTTTTGATTCTGCTTGCCATGCATTAAAAGCTGATCAGAAGCTTGCAGGTATTTTATTACCCTTTTCTCCTAATCTTTTTTGCAGATTAGGAGCTTTCTGTACGGGGAGAAACTAGCTTATCGTCATTTTCTTTAATTTGTTCCATTTTTCTATATATCTGCAACTCTCCCTGTTGCAATGATGGAAGATTAATTTTTCTGGTGCCCTGTTCTGGTTCTTTTATGATACTAGATTTTGCTCCCATTTTTAGAGAAACAACTAGATTTTAGAAAGAATTAGATGTTAGCTATTCACTTTCACACATAATATCTTTTTGTATTTTATTTGCAAAGAATCACTCTCATGCCTGTGAAATTCATACAAATGTGCAGGCTCCTTTGTTCTACAAAGCCCACTCTTGTACATCTAAAAACTGCCTCTTGCAAAGTGAATTTTTTGCAAGGAATCCACTCACGTTCACGTTCATACTCTACAGGTGCAAATTTCTTATTTGCAAAAACCCACTCTCATGCTCAATGATATATATATATATATATATATATATATATATATATATATATATATTTTTTTTTTTTTTTTCTCTCAAAAAGAAATTCCTTCCCATTGTTATTCTGTTAGTTAATATAAAGGCAGAGCTAAAAAAAAATAAAAAAAAATCTTACCTTTCAGGTGCTTATTCTGTAGGGAAATAAAATGTTGGTTAATTCATACAACATAAAGTCTCTCAAGGCTAATATTGGTGCAGCTTCATGAATTAATACTGTGCAACAGCTAGTAGACAGAAAACTGTCACAGGCCCCAGAGTGTTTATCCACAGTATCAATTCCTGATTTACTCGGAATAATCGATCTGGTTTGACATGGCACGACACTGTTAAGGAAGTAAAAATTAATTTAATAATTTAACAGCCTTGATAGAGTTTCAAAATTTATAGTAACACACATGTGTGGAAATCCAGCAATTATAGCTGTCTCCCCAAACTAATAAACTCGGATCAATTTATAGAATTTCACAACAGAATTAATAACATTTATCAAACAGATCACTATCATCAACCAATCAGAGTTAATACAATTCAAAACTTATATTCAATAAGATATTATTATATTTCACTATATTCATTACATATAGTTAATGCCATCTAAAGGAACCTAGTCATCATTTTCATTAAAAATAGAATTATGATGGTTACATTCATTACTTTCTCATGAGAAAAGAGAAAAAATTACTGATCAAGCATAATATTGATACTTTGCCGGATACAAAAATGGAATTTGCTAAGTAAGTTATTCTGAACAATGAAGCAGGTGCATTCATACATTTGCTGAGCTTCTTACATTCCTGGGCATGCTCAGTTATGTTGTTTACTGCTTAAAGAATCTGCTGACATGTTAGAAATTTAGTCATGCGCACTGACCACACACTCACTTCCTCTTTCTCTGACATGTGCAGATCCTTCTACACTACATGTCTCAACTTTCTTGTTATCTATATTTTTTTTCTCTTTCCTTCACACACTAGATACTAAATTGCACAGGCAATGATGCAAGAAAGGTAAGTTTTGGAACACTGTAAGAGATACAGAAAAAGGCAACTACATGCACTATTTCAAGTTGTTCACACAAAATGTGGTGCTAATAATGTATACAAAAATATGCTTTTAGATGATCAGACCTTTGTAATAAAATAAATGCTTCAGTGCATGTGAATTTTATTGACACATGCTGTCAACCTAGAATGACAGTAGTTTATGTAAACTGATTTCAGATGTATGAGACACAATTGTTCTTACATGTTTACGCATTCATTTTTTTTCTTGGGGGCGGGGTATTTTCATTCTTCTCATCCATACCTCCTGGATGCTGTCTTATCCCATTCATCCCTTCCCCCTTGGTGAGAGCCCTACAGTCCATTCATTCCTTTGGATGAGGGATGAGTGTATCAGGAACAATGCTACCATGTCCAAGGAGGAAGGAGAAATTTTATTTTCCTTTTAGCCCTAGCTCTTCTCCTGCTCATGCTAGTTTGCAGCCAAAGGGAGTTAGGCTAGCATGTACTGGTCATTTGTGATGTGCTTCCATGCCACTGCATATGATATAATCACCTAGCTCTGCTTGTCATTAAAGCACATAGTATAAAAATCACCAGAAGCAGTAAGAGAATTATCAAAACTATACATCTAAATCAACAAATTAAATAAGTTAAGTGCATTAAAATGTTTATTTTATTCGATAAATGGGAGGTTGGCCTGGTCAAAACGATTCTTCTCAGCCACATTGCAGGTCACATTGTGACACAGTCAAATAATTTACAATGTGAAAAGATGCATGCTGGTTTTATAACATTTCAGTAAGACATTTAAAGTTTTAAAAGTTAGTATCATATTTACAGTGGTTAGTATGTTGTCTTGTATTGTAAACATCCTCTTACTCTTTTTAAAAATGAAAGATCAAAAACAAAAAAGCAAAAACAAGTCGATGAAGACAGATATGTTTGGTGGCTGTTTGAAAGTGATCAAGCAGGTATAGTCACTTTCTTATCTCATAAGATGCATGAAGATACTAATGAAATAAGCTATCACTTCAAAATATGCATGCAAAGCAATGAAGTAAGGAATTGATAGCCAAAGGCAGCATAAAAATTAAAAGTGCTCATAGTTTTAATTACTCTTAAAGACAGATACCTTTCCTATATGTTTAGATTATGGCAGTTTTGTTTAACTCAGAGAGGTGCCACAGGAACACTGGACTTCAAGAAAAAAATGTATAACCAGTTAAACAAAGAACGTTGCATGATTTGGATCTGATCAGAGCATGCACAGGCAAATATATAGAGCTAGATTACTGTGGACATTCTAGAAGTGGATTCATTCAGATTTTGGACATGCACTAGTCATAACGCAATGCAACTGCGACCATAATAGTTGCTGCTATAAGTGGGGTTCAGGGGAACCATGGGTTAGAGCACACGTATAGCAGTTTTTAATTTTATGCTTCAAAATGCCAAGTGCCTAACTTTCTTTAGGGTCAGTCTCAAAAAATTATGAAAATTCTTTTGGGCTGTTGCCACAGTTACCAGTATTATGTACTATTAGATCATCTAAAATAATTGTAAGGCACACATCCTCCTCTAGTGTTCTTTTCCCTCTCTGAGATTTATTTTAGATCATTATAAAGATTATTAAAAAATTAAAAAAATTAAACTGAAAAGTCACTGCTTTCAGCAAGCTTTCTTAAACAGAGGTACAGTTGGCATAACCTGAGATAAAGACCAGCTGTTATGTGTGGAATGCAACTTGCTTCGTTATAGGTTACTTGAACCTCTGTTGAACCATTGAGTTCTAGGTTAAGTTGCAGCTCTCCCATGACCCTGATTAATAAAATAAATGAAGAATGAAATTAATAAATTAATTCTTCAGAAGTGCTGCACTTTGTTTTGGGGTGGGGCTCCCTACTTCAGCTTTGCAATCTCAAATCATGTAATGCTAGATATTCAAGCATTTAAAGTATTTTTTCAGGGGACAGTGAAGCTCCCTACTTCATATTAGCAAACTGTGATCCTGTCTTGCAGCTGAATTTTACTTGCTAGTTATTCAGGCCTTTAAAGTTTGTTAATATTTTTCTTTTGGTTTGGGGGAGACTCCCTTCCTAAACTGATACTAACAGAAGAAAATCCCTAATGCCATATAGTCCACATAAGTAATAAGCAGTGTCTTCTGTAGATATTCTATAGCAAGAGCTGCAAAAACAAAATATTCTATGAAATTAAATGTATGTTAAACCAGAATTTAGTATGAATTAGAAAGCAGAATGCATCTCTACTTACCTGATAAATAGCATATATGATTTTTTAAAAGGTACTTGAAGAGATGGATGAATTTAAACACCTAGACAGAGATATTGAAGGATCTGCTAAACGCTGGAAAAAATTTGTTGAGTCAGAAACTCCAGAGAAAGAGAAATTTCCTCAAGAGTGGAAAAATAAAACAGCACTTCAGAAGCTCTGCATGATGCGTTGCATGAGACCAGATCGTATGACTTATGCTGTCAGGTATAGAAGTTTGTATTATAAAGAAAAAAGTCAATTTGCTTACAATATTTAGCTGCCTAAAATTTCCTTCAGGAAGATATGATAATTTGAAATAGTTTAGCCTTGTTCAATATCTTTGCGTTAAAAAAAGAACATCTTCAAGGCTAGTAACTCTTCCTTTAGTGAGCTGAATATATCTCTTCTTGATTGAATTCCTTAAAGTAGGTTTGTGGTCTGCTGTAGGTTTTTATTTGAGTATGACTAATTTGGGATATATACCCCTCATTTATGTATGCAGTTATTTATTTAATTTAGAAAATTTGGCTAATCCTATGGAACAAAGAGCCTTTCTAAAAGGGAGACCCAAGCTATACAGCCATCAGTGCATCATCAGCAGTCCCTTAATTCAAGGGCAGTTTCTATCTCAAGGTTTATTGATGTATCCAGATGTGTGTCAGCACTTTCATCATGGACTCACAAATCTAGCCACAAAAACTGCAGATGTTTTTATGTATGAGACTACCCCACTGAATTGAGTCAGGATCAGATTAAGTCTTCGGGGTCCTGGGGTACTGAAATCATGTCGCTGCTAGACTGGCCACTAAAAACATGCAATAGTAGTGATGTATCCACTGGAAGCCTGCCAAGGATGCATACATTTATTTTATTTTATTTATTTTATTTATATTTGTTGACCGGGAGTGGCCGACTGGACGTAGGTCCATTTTCAGCGGAGGCTCGGGGAGAAAAGCTCCACAGTTAAAATAGACAGTAGTTACATTGGATTACATAGCGATTAACAATTTACATAGCAATTGCTTACAACATATTTACAGATGAAGAACATAGTACATCAGTAGGCAACTAGAATCTTTATGTGTGAAGTACATAACAGACATTAACAAATGTTACAAGAAGAAGTTCCTGCTGTATAATAAGTACTGGCTTATGAGCATCTGAGCTTGCTATAATCAAGGTAGTTAGTGGAGTGGAAAGAAAGGTAGTGGTTGGATGGGGAGGGTGATATTAGAGTGGGAGTTGCAAGGGCATAGCCAGCATGTTTTTAGGTGCGCTTTTAGTAAAGTTTTGAAGTGCGCGCATGATGGTATGGAGGTAATTGTGGGTGGGAGGGAGTTCCATAATTTGGCTATGGAGCAAGAGAATAGTGCTTCCTGGTGAAGTTCCAGAGTTATTGGCTTTAGTGATCTGCAAGTGAATTTTGTTGCTGGATCTTAGTGGTCTGGTGGTGCGATAGGGTTGGAGTAGATTCTGGAGGGATGGGACATTTATTGGATGATTTACTAGTTTGTGGGTGAGTGAGAGTTGATACCATTGAAGGAGGTGAGGGAGTTCAAGCCAGCCCAAGTCAGCAAGTGAGAGACAGTGGTGACTATGGTAGGATGCCCCTGTGGCAAATTTGGCGATTTTGTTGTAGCAGGTCTCTAGCTTGTTTAGATCGCATTGCCTTAGGCTGGTATATATATTGGACAGGCATAAAGTAGGCATAAAGTAGGGTGGAGATAAGGTGGGAATTTGCTATTGAAATCTTTGCTGCTTTGGTGAGAAGTTGCTTATTTCTGTATAGGGCTCCTAGTTTTTTGTGGACTTTTTTATGGTCAAGGATATGTGAATGTCAAATTTTAGTTTATTGTCTATTTCCACTCTTAGCAATTTGGTGTGTTCAGTTGGGTATATAGTGGTGTTGTCTTTTGCTGTGATGTTAAAGTGAGAGTTGTTTTGAGTATGTTTGGTGGGTTGGAAGATGAGTAGTTTAGTTTTGTTTGGGGTGAGTATTAATTGGGCATCAGATAACCAAGTTTCAGCAGAGGAAAAGGCTTCCTGTGTGACTTTTTGCAGTTTGGGTAGGGACTGGGCTGAGTAGATGATGGTTGAGTCATTTGCGTATTATATGAGTGTGCCATGTTTGGTGGTAGAGGCTAGATTATTGGTGAAAACAGAGAAGAGTAGGGGTCCAAGGATGGATCCTTGGGGAACCATCAGTAATTATGATTTACATAATTTGCATAGGATTGTGATGTAACACCTCATCAAATGTGAGCCCATTTGAATGACCAGTCAATCACATTGCATCAATTAATGTGACTATATGTTAGGTCCCCTTGCAACCTACAGGTACATCATTCATGACTGTCTTAAACAGTTTTAAAAATCTTCATTAGCAAGTTCATCCCATGAGGCATATACTGAAAAATTTTAAACGGTTTTCTGCAGAGTTATGTAATCAACAGATTACTAAACCAAAGGGGAAAAACATAGAAAGCCTTGAAACTGTACCCAACCATAAAGAAGCAAGGCTAAGATTTACATCATTCAAAATAAACACACTAAACAACCAAAAGTAGCCAAGCTACATTCTAGGTGAATATTACCATCAGGATGAATGGTATTACCAAGGTCTTCTTCTACAGTCCTATTCAAATAAAATAAAAGGGAAGGAGAAAGAATGTAGTGTGCTAGAACAAAGTGGTATCACCATAACAGAACCAAGAGATATTGCTAATGCACTGCCTTAATATATCTAGGGCAAATTTCAGGATAACCAAGAGGAACTTCAACTACATTTCCTCCCTACAACATGATCCCATCAGCAATTACATTTTAAATCACCTCTGTCTCCAGAAAGGCTACAAATTCCACTTCCATGGGACCAGATGATCCCAGGAAATGTAGTTTGTGCAATGACAAATATAGCTTAATATTCCTCCTTATGCATTCTCTAAAGAGCATTAAAAATGGCTACAGACTTACTATATGGAAACAGATTGTAGTTCCAATCCACAAGAAAGACTCTACAGACCACATTAATTATGTACTTCTCAGCCTCACAAGCATATTGTGTGTCCCAGGTGATGTAGAGATTCCTACCTTATTCAGGTAAAAACAGGACACCTCCTTTTCCACAACATAACTTAATACACCTGAGGATTCATAAACTTTATGTCCACAATTATGACCAAGCCAACACTTTTAACATGCTTTGTGTGATGAGCCCCTAGACCTATTACCTATGCATGTGACCAAGCCAGTGTACATGACAAGGAGCTTCTTATCATGGCTGCAGTACAGACCCATGGCTAGATCATAGTAAACCACCTCATGGCCACGTTGAAGTATGACCAGTGTGGTAAACACTGACGGTGCATAAGCACCCTGAGTAGGCAATGTGAGTATGTAATGTCCAAGCAAAACAGGTAGTATGGCAACTAAATGGACCAACAGTAGTTGAAAATGCAAATAAAAAAACAAGGTCCAATTGTTCAACACAATAAAATGGTTTAATAAAACACACAAAGCTTTCAAGCCACAAGACTCTTCATCAGTGTTACATGAAATAGTGAAAACCATTCAGTATATATAACCAAATCCAGCCTATCAGATTCACAATTGAAATCACATGATTATTTAAATAACATTTAAAAGTGTATATAATATATATATATATATATATATATATATATATATATATATATATATGAAAAATATATAGAAAAAATATATATAACCTAGAAACCAAACATACATACATAAGAACTTTCAAAATTACATATATGAAACTCTCAAAGTTCAGATACATGTCTTTCTTTTAATAGGTTCATAGGCTCATAGGTAGGTACTAGGCTATCGGCCCTGGGGCCTATACAAGCCCAGCCAAAAAGGTACCCTGGCTTTTGCCACCCAAGAAAACTATTTTCCTGTGCCACTGTCGAGCAGAGCCACAGAGGTGATCCCTGGGGTGAATTTCCTATTTCCCATCCAATCATCAAGACTTTTCTTGAAGAGTGCTAATGAGGAGCTCTGTTTGACATAGATAGGTAGTTTATTCCAGAGTATGGGAAGTCTCTGGGACAGGAATCTATCCCTCCGGCATGTTCTGTTTATTGTGGTGACAAGGTTTAGGTACCTAGAGCATGTAGCTTGGAGGGATTGGGATTTCTTTAAGTGGAGCATGTCCAACAGCTCTGGGTTTGACATAGCTTTGTATGTTAGGCAGAGATCACCTCTGAGTAGGCGATATGCGATGGAGTAAAGCTGGAGTTTTTTGAGACGGTCTGCGTGCATCTGTTTGAGGCTGGTAATCCTCTTTGTGAGGCATTTCTGTGGCCTTTCCAGTTGTTGTAGATGTCTTGTGAGGTACATACCAAAAGGGGTGTTGTACTCTATAATGGGTCTAATGAGCGATGAGTAGAGGGGGACAATGACCTCTATTTTTTGGATGAGAAACCTTTTGTGATGAGGTGTGCCACGTACAAGGATTTCCTGACTACTGTGGCGATGCGATTATCAAAGGAGAGACTGCTGTCCACCTGTGTCCTAAGGTCTCTTATCACACTTTCAGTGTTAAGTATACTACCGCATATGCTGTAGTTCATGGGTACAGAGTTTTTACCAAAGGGGATGACAATGCTTAATAGTATTTTTCAAGTTTAAACCAGGATATCTATCTGCCCTGAATTAATTAATCCATTTATACTCAGATAATTCTGTTTTATTTACTATATCACCCCCTCGTTGGCCTATAGTTATTTTTTTGTAAGACCCTAAATTTGAAAATGTGGTCTTTGCCATATTGCATAAGCTGTTTTGCTAAAGCATTGGTTTCTATTTTTCTCCTAATTTCTGAGCAGTGTGAAGCTATACATTCTTTTAATTTCTGGTTACTTTTACCTATGTAAAAACAACTGCACTTATCGCAATTAGCAAGATATACCACATTTTTAGTAGTGCATACAACAAAACTACTAAAATAAAACATCTTACCCAAAATAGGGTGAATAAATTCATTGTTCTCATTTGCAGTAGGTGCACTATTAGGAATAAAAGTGCTTTTTCTTCTTAGTTCACCATTAAAGCTAGACATATCTGTTTTAAAAGTCAATTTCAAATCAATATTTCTTACAAAGAGCCTTAGCTCAGAAAGTGTGTCATTTAAATTTGCATCTACCTGTGGTATAAACGATAGTCCTTTACTTAAAACACTTAATTCACATTCATTTAAAGTGATGTCAGATAAATTAAGTACATTAATTTGTGAGCCACTCAGTTCTTCATTTGGCTTCTTGTAGTTGGTCTCACCTATACATTGGTTAACTGTCCTGGTCCCATCTGTGTTCACATGGCTATTGATGGATTCCGGCCTGTGTTCCTCCTTCTCCTTCTCATTTGGCTCCGTTCCCACTGAGGGTCTGTTATTTGAATCGATAATTTCAGTTGGAAACTTGTTTTCCCTAAAAAAAAATTAGTATTATCACCTTCTCTGTTAGTAACAACAGCTAGCAATTGAGTAGTAACAGCAGAATTGACAGGCCAAGCAGAATCTGCAGACCTGTATATTGTCTGAGCTTTCGTTGTAGCAGCAGAGAAGTCATCTAAATCAACTAGGCCAGCTCCCATGCATGCTGATTGGTGGATTCAATCAACATTGGATACCATACCATCTGTAATACTGGTGCTCACCTCAGGTTGACTAGACGAGTGATTTTCATGGTGAGATTCACTTCTATTTGGAGAAATACGATTATTATTTCTCGGCCACTGGAAAACATTACCACGCTGAAAGTCCTGAATGTCTCTCATAAACTTCCTTTTCTTAACAGCAATTAGCCTTGTCTCAAAGAGTTCCAACTTGTCTCTAAGAAAAATGTACAAGCAACTAGGTATGTACATCATACAAGTATGCATCCTAGGCATACTTATAATAGTGTTGTAAGAAGTCAACTTTTAAGAGCTAGTTGGCTTAACACTAGAGAATAAGGGTTTATGATGGAAATGGACGCTATGTCAAATGATTTTCATCTTAGAGCTTATTCTAAACAAGTTATTGATCAGAATAGACAGTCATATCTCAGAGAAATGATATTGCAAAACTTTCTTTTAGGCAATGGGGTAAGTCATGAGAGAGAAGACAAGAATGTAGAAAATAGATTCAAACAAGTGAGATATATTATGAAGTTTAATAGGAGTACACACCAAGTAAAACATATAATTAGTAATAATTGGGGCATTTTGGAGTCTGATCCTGAAGTAAAAAAGGTAGTTGGTCAGTCACCTTATTTTGTATATAAAAGGGAGAAGAACCTTAAACAGTACATTTGTTATAAAGAATTAAGCAACGACCATCATACTTTAGTTAGCAAGAAAGCTACTTTACCATGCTCTAAGTGCGCTTTTTGTAAATATATAAATAAGAACAATTAATTTATTCACCCTATTTCAGGTAAGATGTTTTATTTTAGTAGTTTTGCTGTATGAACTACTGAAAATGTGGTATATCTTGCTAATTGCGACAAGTACAGTTGTTTCTACGTAGGTAAAACTAACCAGACATTAAAAGAACATATAGCTTCACACTACTCAGTAATTAGGAGAAAAATAGAAACCAATGCTTTAGCAAAACATATTGTACAATATGGTGAAGACCACATTTTAAAATTTAGGGTCTTACAAAAAATAAATATAAGCTGACGAGGGGGTGATATAGTAAATAAAACAAAATTATCTGAGGTTATGCTATAGCAGCAGAATCCACAGACAGAATAAAGTGCAAAGAGAGTTATGGAGCAGAACAGTTGTCAGAAAAGCAGAGAGGAGAAGGTAGCATAGCATTACATTGTTGTAGAAGAATGTAAAACCTAAACAGGAGAGGTGGGATGCAATAAAGTAGCACGATGTACCAACCTGCACCAGTCCTGACAACATAAAAGTGTCATCAGTAGCTTTTATTAAAACAAATGAATGTATGGTACTCTGAGAGGAGTTGATCCATAAATTCATTCCACATGCCAGTATATCCATAGTTTACTGTCAAGGTGAATCACGGCAGCAGTCAGTGTGAAAGAGGGCATAAAACACACATATCAGGGGAAATGTAGCACATGCAAACTGAACACATTGCCACTGTATTGCCATGGTATGCGTATTTGCATGAGTAAACTGAGGAGTTGAAGAAGTTTCAATAATGGTAATAGCTGTAAATTATTTAAGATCAGTATGTGCAGCAAGGCTTAGCTCATTTGTGTGACCGACTAGCTCATGCCAAGGATTTTTCATCATTTTTGCCACAGGATATGGAGGGCCATTTCTTTTATATGGCCATCAAAGTTGCTGTTTGCCAAATGCTGTGCAATGTATAACCACAGAAAGATTATTTAGAATTATAACTCCCTTGTGGGCATGTTTGTGTTGTCTATGTTTTGACCATATTATAGGTTTGAAAGGGGAGTATAGGACAAGGATGGAAAAAGGAAATAAGCAGAGGTTAAAATACAAGATCAGTAAATAAGGAATGAGAAAGATGGAGATGGGATAAGAGCCCATTTTCCCGTGCTTCACAGATCAACAGCAGCATAGAAATCCATAAATAACATTGGATAGAAAGTGTCAAAATCCATGCCATAATTTGTAACCTGATGATACATAAACCCAAAGTGCATTTGAATCCCTGCTTTCATCACTAATATTCTGTAGCTCAATACATGCATGGCATGCCATAGAACTATTTATAGAAAATGTTTCCAGAAAAGACACTTCAGTGGAAGGGAGCACAGTGATAGCAAGAAATATAAACATACTTGCATGTAGTTGAACCCATGGCTCTCACACTATTTCCCAACTGAGGGGGTTAACTAGCTAAGCCACAGTGTAATTCATAGGGATTTTGCCAGTATAACACATTTCTGTGGACTGGAATAAATGATTGAAAGACAAGAAAAAAAGTACCTAGATGGGTTTAAACCCCTGCTTTTGGTAATGGTATTCTGTATACCAGAGTATTATAAGTGAAGCCACAAAAGAAAGCACAGTAACAGAAGTCAGAAAACACATATTTCAGGGAAATGTTAGAACAGTGTGGAAGACTGAAAACTGAAGAAAGGAAAGCAACATAACAACCACCAACAGATGAAAACCCTTCTGTTAATGTATTGAAAATTTGTATTGCACACTGAGCAATGGAAACTGTCACATACGTGTTTTATGTTTACCTGGGTTCATGTTAGCATGGTAAGATGCTCAACAAACACACTGCCTTACTGACTTATTTGTAGTAATGCCCTGCTACCCTATCCATGGCAGTCTACCAAAGTTCAGAGCTCCTCCTCATGCCTACCTATGGTTGTGATTGACCAGTCACCTGACAACAAAGGGACTGCCTTTCAGACTCGCAAACAGGACCCTCTCAGTTTTCTAATTCCACAGTAAGAAAAGGATTTCTGAGTAATGCTCCTTTCTCTGGATTTTTTTTTTCTGCTGCTGAGCTCAGATAAGAAACCCTTTGTGTTTTTTTATTTCCTTCCCCTGGTTTTTCTGTCATTGCTTGAGTAATATATTTGAATGTTCTCCTCTGATTAGAAAATGTGCATATGCTTCTGTGTTTACTTTGACTAGCATATTAAGGCCTGTTGAGTAAAAGCTTCATTTGGAAATTGTGGGAGGAAGGCTTGCTGATATTGCAGACTTTTTTCTTTTAGGTTATGATTATTTGAGGTGACTGAGCAGGTTTACAGGATTTTAAACTATCTTTTTTTTTCATTTAAATTGTGATTTTTAGCACCATTTTATAATTTAAACATTTCTAACAGTGATTTTTCATTGGTTTATAATTTATTTCTTATCTAATACTGTTTTAAGCTATATCCATTCATTTTGACTGAAAGTAGCTTTTTTTATAAACTCAGGAGATTTATGTGTATGTATTTTATACTTAGAATCGTGTTACTGTTATTTTATTCAATGCAGTCTTTAGAACAGTTACCCCTGCAGAAATAGACTTCAGATTACTTTTGGTGCTGTTTTAAAAGTTAACATTTCTGACAGGATTTTTTCATCAGTTTATGATTTGTTTCTTGTTTAATACTGTTTAGGCTAGGCTATATCGGTTTATTTGGACTGAAAATAGCCTTTTTTTTCTACAAAATCAGGGGACTTTGGGGCACAGATATTTTTTTTTATTTAAACCATGTTACTATAAATACTGTAAATTTCTGAGTGCAGTTTTTAGAATAGTATCCCTAGAGAAATAGTCTTTGGATTGCTATTTAAAGGGAGAATAGTGGGATTTGTCCATCTTTTTATTGGGCTAACCATGCAGCCACTATTTGGTATTGAGCTAGCTAGTTTCTTGTAACATGACTTGATGGACTCGGGTACATTGCCCCCCTCCCTTACAGTTTACCCCTTGTGCA
This sequence comes from Protopterus annectens, assembly GCF_019279795.1. Lineage (NCBI taxonomy): Eukaryota > Metazoa > Chordata > Ceratodontiformes > Protopteridae > Protopterus > Protopterus annectens. The sequence goes on from NC_056733.1 coordinate 139,196,138, forward strand.
CCTAAAAATAGAAATAAGTCATGAAATATGCTACAGCCTAAAGCTTGTGACTCTGCAGTAGTCTTAAGCAGGCTATTGGACCACTCACCTTCTTTTGCCTTTAGGTCCCATGATGTGGTTTTAGTACCACAGCTGTGCATGACACAAGGGTCAGACACATCTTTCAGAGCTTTACCAGTGCCTGGTTCAGGTACAGGAGAACCAAACTCTTTTTAGGTGCAAGGTAAGTCAGGGGTGCAGAATCTGTTGCCAGTGCTGACCCACCTTCCCCTGGGGATTCTTCCAGTAGTGTAATGTATGCAAAATGAGACAGAAGAAATACCACATTGCAGGGCAGCAGTCTTTGACTGAGTTTTCACCTGAGTTGGTGGCTATGGCTACAGCCATTATTTGGGCAGTTGATTTATTTATTTATATTTGTCTACCAGGTAGTACACTGATCAATATTGACCAATTTAAAGCTCAGCTCATGTGAAAAACATTTCATTAACAAAACATACTGAAATGTAAGCAATAACATAAGAGCTCAGAGTAATTACTTAGAAAAAATGTGTATATGCATTCCAGTGAACAAGCACAATTCAACTTACAATCAAGCAGAGTGTAATATACAAAATATACATTAGTTTCTAAAGTGGGTCAATCTTTAGTGAATCTTGAGAGAGGAGAACAGTCTCAGAAAGAAGATAGGTTAGGTTATATGTCCTTTGTTGAAGCAGGAACATCTGGCTTAGAAGAAGTGCTTTTTGAGTTATATTCTGAATTTGGAATACGTGTTGATTTCCTTAATGCTGATGGGGAGAGCTTGCCAAAGAGTAGGTGCCTGAGAGGAGAAAGCATGTGCAGGGTTGTGGAGTTTGGTTCTAGGTGTAATGATAAGACTGATAGAAGGTAGACCTCAATGGGTTTGAACCCCTGCTGGTGTAGCTGATATTGTACTGACCAGTGTATTATTAAGTGATGCCATTTAGAACTTACATTGAAAGAGTAAAAAAAAAAAAACATACATTTCAAAGAAATGTTATAACAGTGCACAGAGATGATTTTTTCATAAGTCCTTTGTGGCATGTGTGTGGTGTCTGTGTTATCACCATCTTTTATTTTGGAAATGGGAGTGTGCAACAGAGATGAAAGGGTGAAGTAATCATTGTGGACAACACATGGGTGACTAAATATGGATTGACCAGGATGGAGGTGGGATATGAGCCCAGTAACTCTCAACTTCTTATCTCAACAGTGACAGATGAATTTAGACATGAAGTCTTTAGGAAGTGCCAGACTCCTCAGCATATTTTCCACATTGATTGTAGGAATGTTTATTTTTAGGAGACTGGAACATGTGATAGTAAGATAAGAGGCAGACACTGGCATGGAATTGAATCCATGACTTTGTTACTGATATTCTCCAAACCAGTGCAGTAACATGTCATGCCATAGAAGCACTCATAACAAAGGTTCTGATATTGTTAATCCTCATTCATTCCTTATGCATGGGTATCAGTTCCAACCTCGGAACCGAGCCGGCCATTTTCCAAGCTCGCGTCAATTTCAAACTCTCGAGCTAAACTCTTACCCATAATCCCCCTCAACCTGTTACCTCAGATTTTGTTTGCTGCATTGCCATTCGGTCATGTCAAGCTGCTTCTCTTGAGCTAAGTATAGTTATTTTCTGTCAAATAGTCATTTATGTTACCTTTTCTGTCAGTAAAGTTTCTTTTTCATTGTCTCTTACCCTATCGCATCTAGCAACCATATTTTCTTGAGTTTTTCTTCTCTTTTCTCTACTTTTTACCACGAGGTATATCTCCCCTTACCATCGTTGGTAATCTTTCCTTTTTTTCATACCTTCGGGTATTCTTTTGTACCATTGCTGGTACCCTTTTCTGCTATCTACTTTTTCTATCATGGCAGATAAGAAAGGTAGTCCAGGGTTTAAACGGTGTTCTGATTGTGGACACAAATTACCTACATCTGATGCACACTCTTTGTGCGTTCATTGTTTGGGGGCGTCTCACTTATCTGTTAATCTGCCCTTTACTATCTGTAAAAATGTTTCTAATAGAACTTTGTTAGAAAGGAAAAACAAGTTGTTGCTGAAGGGACTTCTTAAATCTCCCTTTTCAGAGGCTATTTTGGGTCGGAGGACTCAACCCCTCCTAAAGCCCATAAGAAAATTTTGGATGTTCGTACCAAGGCTAAATCTTTGCCTTCATCCCCAGCTGGGGACTCCCACCAACCAAAACCTAAAAAGGCTAAAGTTTCGGCTACGGAGCTCTCTCAGTCAGCCCCAGTGCTTTCGGTGCCTAGACCTTTGGCATTGAGGCCTTCAGCTCCATTAGTGATCTCGACTCCATCATCTCCTGCAGCCTTCACTATATCAGCACCGTGGGGTTCCTCTGTTCAGACTATTACTACTGTATTGGCACCGACCGCTCAGTCGGCTCAACCATGTCGGCTCCGACATCTTACTCGGAACCGACGCCTTTATTGTTGACTCCAGTTTTGTCGGTTCCAGCTTCGGTACAAACAACCACTTTGGCACCGATCCCTGTGTCGGTGCAGACTGTGACCTCTGCACCGATGACTTCTTCAGTGCAGACACCCCTAGTCCAGTCTCTCTCAGCACCGTTGTTCTCGGTGCAGACTGGTGAGATGGGCACCATGTTTGCCTCTTCTGTGGACAGGCCTGTTTCTCCCTCAGTCTCCGTGAGGTCCACTAGAAGTCTTTCTGAACATGATGTGTTGCTTCTTGTGGATCAGGTGCTCTTGGCCAGAGGTATCCCACCCCCCCAGGAACTATCCTTCCTTGGGAGGTGATCACCAATCTCCAAAGACCCCTTCTTATTCTCCTCCTTCATTGCCTTTAAAGTCCATGGATATAGTACAGTCTTCCCCTTCTGCAGTTCCCTTTATGGATCTCACTAAGGAACCGCAGTTGCCTTCGTGGCAGGAAAGTTTTGCTATGACCCAGGATGTCAATTGTGACATGCATAATTTGCTGCTCCACAGCCATCCGGGGACTCCGGATCGGCAGACTGAGCCAGTTAGGGGAGAGGTGACCCCTGTCCTGGACATTCACTCCTCTTCAGGTGGACCAGTCTTCCAACTGATGGAGAAGGCTTTTGCTGCTGCTGGTGATACTGGACTGTCTATCCCTCCCCCCTCCTCTGGTACACTGGTTTCACAAGTGCACCAAGCAGACGCCGGGTGCAAGGGCCTCATGACATATTCCCAGAGGAAACTCCTTTTCCGCTGTCTTCCTCAGCTTCTCCCACTGAGGAAGTCCACCGGAAACGTTCATGTAAGAGAAAGCACATGGACTCCACAGAGGAGTCCCTCACTGAAGACACAGATTTTGATGAGGGGGAAGGATCCCCTCTGTCACCCTTTGAGGTATCCTTTGGTGATATCCTTGAAATCCTGAAACAGAGAGGTGACTGGCAGTCCTCTAATCTGACCTCTGAGGAGCTTGTGTTCCTGCAGGCCTTTCGCACCCGGCGCCCTATCTCCTGGGTTACTCCACCTGCCGATGAACTTGTCCGGCTTATCGTGCAGCATGCTTGGAAGGCTCCTGTCACCATCGAAGCTATTCCCCGGAGGCCAGATAAGATTTTGTCCCCTCCTGCTATGGATCCCCATTGGTCAAAAGGTCTTCCTGTGGATGCTTTGGTGGTGGTGGCCGCAACAAAAAAGGATCTGGCAGAAGAAGAAAGCCAGACTGTCCATCCATCTAACAAAGAGTCCCGGGCCCTGGACAGGATAGGAAAATGCACCTTTGCATTAGCGACTTTTACTATCAGGTCCCTGAATTATATGGCACACTTTTCCAGTCTTCAAAGGAATCTGATTTATGAGCTCTCTGAAACCTTGGCTGGTGCCTTGTCTGATGAGGTCCTTGACAAAGTGGCCTCTCAGCTGGCCACCATTGAGTCAATATCTAACTCCTCTATGTGACTGATATCTCACACATCAGAAGGAGCAGCTAGACCAGCAGGTTCAGCTGCGGTCTTGAGACAACATGTCTGAATGCGCTTGTGCAATTTCGGGGAACCCTTTAAGGCTTCCTTTCATAATGCCCCCATTGAGGCCTCTTCATTGTTTGGACCCAAAGTTAAAAGCACACTGGCCAGATGCGAACAGGACAGTAAGACCCTTTTTGCCATAGGTGTCTGTTATTCTTCCCCTCAACGTGCTTTCTACCAAAACCAAAAGAGTGGGAAGATATGGTTCAAGAAATCTCAGGGTTCTTTCCATGACACACAGGCCGAGTTCTCCCCTAGAGGCAGAGGGGGAAACTCACTCTCCTTTCAGGGCAGTGGGGGGTCCATGTAACCAGGGTTCCAGGGACTCTTTCCCTGGTCAATCCTACCAGTGCTCCTGAAGAATGGCCCAACTCCTTTCCTCTGGAGGTGGTTGGGGGTTGTTTTTCCTTGTACCCTTCTGCCTGGCTAACCATCACCACTGATTCTTGGGCACAAAGGATTATAACCAGAGGTTATCATATCCCCTTTGATATTTCTCCTGTCCCTTTAAAAACCCTTCCTGACATTCCACCCAGTCAAAGGGAAGAAGCAGCACTAGAGACAGAAAAGCGGCTAAGAAACAGAGTCGTCCAAATAATCCCTCCAGACCAGATAAGATCTGGATTCTACTCAAGACTATTTTTGGTGCCAAAGAAAACCGGGGACTGGAGACCAATTTTGGATCTCAGTGTATTGAACAAGTTTGTGAGAGTACAAAAATTCCTGATGGTCATGATAGAGTCTATCCTCCCGCTTTTGGAAAAAGATGATTGGATGTGCTTGATAGATCTTCAAGATGCGTACTACCACATAAAAGTGGACAGGCCATTGAGAAGATTTCTGCACTTCCGTGTGGGAGCTAGTCTCTACCAGTTCAGGTACTGCCCTTCAGACTCTCTGCAGCCCCCAGAGTGTTTACAAAGTGCATGGCAGTCGTCACAGCTCACTTGCAACTTCAAGGATTCCAGGTGTTTCCATACCTAGACGACTGGCTCATTTCCGCCCCCACCAGACATCTACTGGAAGAAGCCCTGGCATACTCTCCCCTCACTGCACAAAGGCTAGGCATAACCATAAACTGGCAAAAATCCAATCTCACCCCATCTCAGTCGACAGAATTCATAGGGGTTATCTTGGACACAAAGAACTGCAGAGCTGCCATTCCAGAGCACAGAATTTTAAGGATAAAGCAACAACTGATTCCAATCCTTTCAAGGGAGAAATCCATGGCTCACTCGGTTCTACAGCTGTTGGGTTCCATGGCAGCCTCCATCACCATTGTATCCCTGGCCAGGTTTCACATGAGGCTTCTACAATGGCTACTGCTCACCCAATGGTATCCCATTCAGCATTCTCTTTCAGCCATGATTCGAGTAACCCACAGGTGCAAACAGGATTTAAATTGGTGGATGGCACACAATCTGTCACAATTGTCTTGCCCCTTCTTCCCTCAGCAACCCAAGGCCACAGTGACCATGGACACTTCCCTGATGGGGTGGTGGGGCTATGTCAGGGACAGACAGTCCAAGGCACTTTATCCGAACTGGAGGCCCATCTGCATATAAATGTTCTAGAGCTGAGGGTGGTGCTTCTGGCATTGCAAGCATTCCACCCCCTGCTGCTGTCTGAGATGATTGCGATTCAATCAAACAACATGGCAGTGGTCTGGTACATCAACAAGCAAGGAGGAACCAAATCTTACCCCCTTTGTCGAGAGGCCATGAGGATATGACAATGGGTGATGGCTACCAACCGTTTTCTTCTAGCAATGCACATTCCCAGGAGTTCCACCGTGATAGCAGACAGGCTCAGCAGGTGCATTCTTCAACCTCACGAGTGGTCCCTGAATCCCTTGATGGCGGCGGAAATCTTCCACTGCTGGGGCCATCCTTGCTGTGACCTGTTTGCATCCCCGACCAACTACAAATGCAGCAACTACTTCTCCCTGATTCCCTCTCCGGGACAGTCACACAAGGATTCTCTAGACCACGATTGACCCTCGGGTCTTCTTTACACATTCCCACCCTTTCCCCACATTCCCCAGTTTCTGAAGAAAGCCCGTCAGTTGAAGAGCAAGGTGATCCTCATAGCACCATATTGGCCTCGACAGATTTGGTTCCCCTTCCTTTGGCCTCACCTACTAGATCGACCATGGATTCTCCATCCAACCCCGGAGTTGATCTCACATCCACAGAACCTGATTCATCCCAACTTGAACAGCCCGAAGCTCACAGCTCGGCTACTCCAATTCCCTTGATTGCCAGGCAGAATGATCTTTCGTTACCAGTACATGACATTCTCATTGCATCTCATAAGTCTTCCACTAGAATTACTTATCCGAGCAAATGGAAAAGATTTACCTGTTGGCTGAAAGACAAACAAGTAGATCCCTTCTCAGCACCAGTGTCGATAATACTAGACTATTTGGCCAACCTTTTCCAATCGGGTCTATTGGCCTCTACCATTAGAGTTCATTTGGCTGCAATTTCTAATTTCCATGAGGGTGTCCAAGATTCCTCTCTTATGTCCCACAAATTGTGCAAGACCTTCATAAAAGGTGTGAATCATCTGAAGCCACCTTTTAGAGAACCTATTCAACCATGAGATTTATTATTAGTTCTACAAGCTCTGACAATGCCACCCTTTGAACCAGCTTCTTCTTGCGACCTCAAGCATTTGTCATGGAAAACCTTGTTTTTGGTCACCATTACTTCTGTCAGACGTATTTCTGAGCTTCAAGCTTTATGTATCAAGAGTCCATACTTGATTTTTCATAGAGATAGAGTGTCTCTGAGAACTAATCCATCTTTTCTGCCAAAAGTGATCTCTAAAATGTCCATTAATCAAACCATTGTATTCCGGCTTATCGTGCAGCATGCTTGGAAGGCTCCTGTCACCGTCAAAGCTGTTTTCTTTCCCAATCATTCAAACAGAGGAGAGTATTGCCTACATACCCTAGATATCCACAGGCAAAGCCGTTTTTACTTAAACAGGACTAGGTCCTTTTGTAAATCTGACCAGTTATTTTTGGCCTTTTCTGGACCTAGATTAGGATCTGCTGTTGCTAAGGTCACATTAGCTAAATGGTTGAAGGACTGTGTGACCTTCATTTATACACAACATAATATCTCATGGCCTACTACTATGAAAGCTCATTCAACAAGGTCAGTGGCAACTTCTGCTGCCTTCCATGCCAGAGCTTCTTTACATGACATCTGTGCAGCTGCAACTTGGGCTATGCCTCATACCTTTATCAATCATTATAAATTGGATTTGGCCTCCAAGGGAAGAGCATCTTTCGGTTCTATGGTGCTCAGGAATGTCCTTCCATGAGAGCCTCCCAGGAATAGAGGTATCTGGGGACTCTGTCCCGTGTGTAAGAAATGAACGAGGATTAACAATATCAGATAAAGAAGTTATGTCTTACCATAACATTCCATCTGTATTGTTGATAATCGTTCAGTCATTACGACCCTCCCTCCTTCCCCCTCCTGTGGCTTCTAGTGGATCTCACCATCCGGTTCTCTTAGCTTATGTGACCAGAGGTAGCCTCTACCTTCATTTGACTTGCAAACTCAATCTGAGGTAACAGGGAGAGGGGGGTTATGGGTAAGAGTTTAGCTCGAGAGTTTGAAGCTGATGCGAGCTTGGAAAATGGCCGGCTCGGTTCCGAGGTCGGAACCAATACCCATGCGTAATGACTGAACAAGGATCAACAATACAGATGGAATGTTATGGTAAGACATAACTTCTTTTTTCTGGAAAGCATATTTTAGGTGCATATTTTAACATCTAATGAGTGACACTTTATATTGTAAAACAACATACAATGAGCAGAGGATCTAAACCTTCCACCTATCACTTTATGAGTACAATGAGCCATTGAAGCTGTTACAGTAAAGCAATGCACTTATTTCAGTAATGTTTGATGACACTTATCAATGATTAGCTCACTTGCACTATAGAGAGCAAGATCTTAGAGCATTCAAATGACTTTTCTCCATTTTTGACAATATAATGAAAATTGTCATTTCTACATGGTTATATACAACCAACAATGTTGCTCTGTGCCAGCCATCATGCATCTTATAACTGAAGAAAGATGATTTTAATATATAACCTTTTTCGTGATTGTGTGGGTGTTATGTTAATTTTTGACCAGATTAAAGGTTGGAAATGGGAATATAGGACCAAGATGAAAAGAGGAAGCACACAGAGGGTAGGAGACAAGATGAGCTTAGAGGGACTGTTCTGGATGGAGGTGGGTTAGGTACATATCTCACAACTCCTTAGCTCAACAATGCCAGACAACTGAATATGTACATTTTATTAGACAGTGGCAATCTCCATTACAGAATGTACTCACTGATGGTAGAAATTTGTCATTTCAGAGGAAAGGAACAGATGATAACAAGACAAAATTATAACATCTAAATGAATTCAAAATCATCCCTGTGTCACACACTTTCTCCAAAACAGAGCATTAGCTGGGTATGCTACAGAATCATGCACAGGGAACGTGTCAGTAAAACGTGCATCAGGGTAATGGAACATAGAGTAGCAAGAAAAGTGACATACAGCTGAACAGATTTAAACTCCTGCCTGTGTTACTCATGTCTCCAGCACCAGAGCATTAGTAAGGTATGCCACTGAAGTACTCAGAGGAAAGGTGTACAAAATTAAAATACATTGCAGGAGATAGAATACAGTTGTATGATGAGAATGTAATACTGTAAAACAACATTCCACCCTCACCAGATGAGAATCTCGCACCCAGTGCACTGAGAATGGATTAATCACATCATGAATACACTGATCCATGAAGGCCTTTACAGGGAAAGTATTAACTTTACCATATTTCATTATTGTTTGGTGGTATCCATGTGTGCTCACCTCAGACTGATGACAAGATTATTTGTGCATGTCAATGATTTTCTTCATTTTTGCCAAAGGACCAGAACCTATTACATTAGGTGACCATCAATGTTATCAACTATCACAACATATGATGACAGAAAGATGAATTTTCTTATATAAGCCTTTTCTGGGCATGTGCATGGTATGTTTATTTTTTTAACAGAATAAAGGCTGGAAATAGAAGTATAGAACAGAGATGAAAAAGGGAAGCAAAGAAAGGGATAAAATATAAGGTGAGTAAATGAGGAATGAGTGAGTTGAAGGTGGGCCAGGAGCAACATCAACATCTTATCTCAATAATCATGAATACAGAAACAGTTTTAATGATTTAATGACTGACATACTCAATGATTTATCAGAAAACTAAACCTTTTATGATGAGTATAAACCATTTAAATTCCATCTTATTTAAACTTAAAAAGAGCAAACCTAATGTGTTCACTGTTATTTGACCAGCATAAGTCTTACATACATATGGTCATGTAATATGGATTGACCTTGTAAATCATAACATTTATAACTTTAATACATTACTAATATAGTCCTATACTTTCAACACATTTGATCATTCTTCATAAAGTCTTTCCATTTGCTCCACATTTTAATAATGTTCTGTGATTTGTTAATTAAACCATATAGATCTCAAGCTGTCCTTTTCCTTTTTCCTCACCAATGGATTTGGATCCGATTCTCGGATCCAACTTGGCCGCATACACAAGACTTTGGATCCAGCTCTCAAGCTCCACTCTCTACCCATAATGTCCTATTCTATCCCCAGCACCTCAGATCTCATTTGCAATGTAGGATCCACTCTCAAGCATACTAAGCAGCTATTTTATTATAATTTTTACAGTTATACTTTATTTTCCTAAAACTTATATTTTTATGTCAGATTCCTCCCTATATAGAGCTTTTTGCTGGTGTTAGGATTTCTTCTGTCTATACTCTTAACTTCTACTCAGCTTGAGTAGTCTTAGTGCCATTGTTGATACCTTACTTTCCTTACCTTTTTTTAGGTATTCTCTGACCTACCATAGTTGCTATTCCTTTCTCCCCCTTCATTTCTTAAAACTTGTTTGTTGTTTAAAAAAACTGTTATTTAGTTTTGTGTTTGTGGTTTTCTTGTTTATGCCATGTTTTTCTCCGTGACCATGTCAGAGAAACCAATTGGTTTCAAAAAGTGCACTTCTTGTGGGCATAAGATCCCAAACTCAGATGCCCACAAGATGTGCATGTATTGCCTGTATTACCTAGGGCCTGCGCATCTTGACACTATCCCATTTGCACCACCTTTAATCCCAGGACATTATCAAACAGGCACAATAAACTGATTTTAAAAGGGTTGCTTCCTTCTTCTTCTGGGGCTTAAACCCCCTCAAAAACACCTAAATCAGTTTTTTTAGACAGGAAGAGATCTCCTCAGAAGTCCTCAAGACCTTCTTCAGAGCTGCTGGACAAGATTAGAAAAAATATCAGATCTAACCACCTCTGATCCAAAACCTCTTGGGCTGTCCTCAGATCCAAAGACTTTACTGGATCTGAAAGGTTTCATTTCTATTGTCATTTCACCCTTGCCATCTTCTTCATTTTTGGATCCTAAGTTCTTGGAACTGAGACCTGTTTCAAGCCACAGAAGCCGTAAACCAGGAATACACATTGAAACCTGTGTCACATTCTCTGCCAGCTCAGCTTTTTCAGTCTCTGAAGAAACACTCTAGACCCTCATCCACAGAGTCTTCCAGATCTTCTAGGAGTTTGTCAGAGGTGGATTTGGATAGGGTCATGCAGAAATTTCTCAGGGCCCAGCTCCAGATGGGGATCCTGCCAGCTCTTTCCCCTCTTGGATCCATGAGTACACCTCCTAAGTTCATTTTCTCTCCTTTTCCAGTCCTACTGGTGGTTTTGAGTTCCAGGAAACAAGATCCCTGAGAGGTTCAGTGTTGGAGCCAAGGAAAGTACTTTGTTTGACTTTGATGGTGTCCCTGATTGATTCTGCTCTGATGCCCTCAGATCAGAGCTGTTCTTGGATCTGAGAGGATGGCGCCAGGTCCAAGAGGTTGAGTTTAGCTCCAAATTTGTCAGATCCATCCCTTCCTCTTGGAGCCTTTGTCCTTGACAGCTTGGATCTGATTCTCCCCTTGAGGATTGGATCCTGGGTTGTCCCTGCCCTACATTCCTCAGAGGCTTCAGCTCCAAGGGGGGTGGAGAGGTTTCCCCTGGTCCTTCAGTATTCAAGGTGGTAGAAAGGGTTCTCTCTTTTTACAGGGAACCATCCTGTCTTAAGTCTGATTGCACCCATCTCCCATCTTTGATTCTGAGCTGTGAGCTCATCAGACCTATTCCACAGAGACAGTCAGTTCTGGGAAGTCTCCAGACAGTTCTTCTAGAGGAATTCCTCTCTCTTCTGATACCTCTCCCAAGCACCCCATGGAGGAGATTCCTCAGTAGAGAATGTGTAAAAGGAGGCACATCCACTTGCCAATGGAGTCTCTCACAGAAGACACTGATTTTGGTGACCGAGAAGGATCCCCCAGATTGCCACCTGATGCCATCTCCTTTGGAGATATCCTCAAGATCCTCAAACAGAAGGGTGGCTGGTCTTCCCAATCTTCTTCTCTTGAAGAATCAGTGTTTCTGAAAGCTTTTGGTTCTGGACCATCTACATCTTGGGTGACACCCCCCCCCCCATCGGATGAACTGATTAGCTTGGAAGGAACCACACACTGTCAAACCTATTCCCAAACACCTGGACAAATTTCTGGTCCCTTCTGCCAATAGACCCCACTGGAGCAAGGGAGTCCCAGTTGATGTTATGGTGGTGGTGACAACCACCAAGAAGGAGCTGTCTGAGCAGAGCTCTTCTGTCCATCCACTGAACAGGGAGTCCAGAGTGATGGACAGATTTGGAAAGCAAATGTCCTCCTCAGCTACGTTCACACTGAGGTTGTAAAACTACTTGGCACACTTCATTCAGCAGCAGAGACATTTGACTAAGGAGTTATCAAACAATTGCTAGCAGCCCATGTCTGCAGAGGATTTTAAAAAGACTTCTTCTTAACTGGCTACTCTGCTGTCCATTTCTAATACATCAGTGAGGCTGATCTCCTGTGTGGCAGAAGGTACCTCACAAGCAGCTGGTTCAGGCATAGCCATAAGGACACATGCTTGGCTGTGGCTATGCAATTATGAGGTGCCTTTCAAGATATCCTTTGTCAATGCCCCAGTTGATGGCACTTCCTTGCCCGGGCCATCAGTTAAAGACATGCTTACCCACAGCGAACAAGAGGGAAAGACTCAATCTACCATAAGAATCAAGCTTTCTACCCCTCAGTGGACCTTTAGAAACCAATGAGGTGGTAAGAAGATGTGGTTCTAAAAATCTCAGGGACCATTCCAGGATTCATGCAGAGATAATTCCTCCAGAGGTAGAGTAGGAAATTTTAATTGAAGATGCCGCCCAATAGGCAGAGGGATCCAGCAGAACCAGAGCTTCAGAGATTCTTTTTCTGATAGGCCCTATCAGTGCTCCTGAAGTGCTGCCTCATTGTCCAACTCTGGAGGCAGCCAGGGTCATTTCTGTTTGCATCTTGATGCTGGGGCAGTTATTAAAAAATGATTCATGGGTGTTAAGAATCATATCCAGAGGTTACTACATACCATTTTCTCTTCCTCCTCTTATCCAAAGGAGGAAACTTCCCAATGTTCCACCTAGGCAGAGGAAAGATGCAACACAAGAAATACGAAAGCTACTACAGAAAAGAGTTTTCAAGGAGGTCCCACTTGACCAGATAGGATTAGAAACTTACTCATACTTCTTTTTAGTGCCAAAGAAAATGGGACCTAAGACCCATTTTGTATTTTAAGCAAGTTGAACCAGTATGTAAAGAAGAAGTAGTTCTGCATGGTTATGGTTCAGTCCATTCTGCCTCTGCTGTGCAAGGGCAATTGGATGTGCTCTGTAGATCTCCAGGATGTGTACTATCACATAAAAATAGACTGGCAATCCAGGAGACACCTACACTTTTGGCTGGGAGCCAATTATTACCAATTCAGAGCGCTGTCCTTTGGATTCACCACAACCCCCCCCCCCCATAGTGTTTACCAAATGCATGGCAGTTGTGGCACCTTACTTGAGACTCAAGGGATTCATTGCGTTTTCATATCTCAACAATTGGCTCCTCACTGCTCTATCCAAGCATCAACTTTTACAAGCTAAGGACTACTTGCTCCAAGTTTCCAACACTTTAGGCATATCAGTAAACCATGCTAAGCCAAATCTAGTCTTAGTACGGACCCTGGAGTTCATTGGGACTCTCTTGAATACTACAACTCAGGTGGTGCCCTAACCTTTCAATCTTGTCACATCTTTGAGACATCAGCTTTCGTCTATTCTCTCTCACATATCTCCTCCTGCCAGATTAGTACTACAAGCTCTGGGGGTTATATCAGCTGCCATACTTCTGGTCCCTCTAGCATTATTTTTTATGTGAATTCTTCAGTGGACCTTGGTGGAACAATGGTCCATTCTTTATCAGGCCCTATCTTTTCCCACAAGACTCACTCCAATCTGCAAATGGCATATTCATTGGTGGATTCAATCCAATGACCATTTTCTAGGCAGACTGTTCATTCTTCCACCCCCAGTTGCCACAGTGACCACAGATGCTTCCCAACTGTGGTGGGGGGCATTTCTTGGGAAAGAAGAGAAACCAAATTGCATATCAATGTACTAGAGATGAGTGCAGTCATCCTAGCATTGCAAGCATTTTAAGATGTTCTGCCCCTGGAGACTATTGTAGTCCAAACAGAGAAAATGTCAGTAGTCTGGTACATCAACAAACAAGGATGAACCCCTGCTTACCCACTATGCAGAGAGACCAAGAGGGTTTGGGAGTGGGTGATTGCTTTAGACCACTTTAATTTTGCAATGCACATCCTGGGGAAACCCAATGCACTAGCAGACAGTGGACTTATTCTGATGCCTCATGAGTGGTCTCTCAAACAATCAGTAGCAAATATAATCTTTAGCCACTGGGGCCAGCCTTGCTGCAACCTGTTTGCCTCAGCCCTCAACAACAAGTGCAGCAAGTACTTCACTCTGATCCACCCTCAGGGGGAGTCACAAAGAGATGCTATGATTCACAACTGGCCCCCGGGTCTCCTGTATGCTTACCCTTCTCTCCCTCTGATTTCAAAGTGTTTACAGAAAGCAAGCAGGCTAAAGAGCTTAGTCATCCTCATTGCCCCCTTCTGGCTTCGACAGGTGTGGTGCCCCTTCCTTACTGTCTCACTTGAGATATCCTCCATGGATACTGGAAATCACTCAGGATTTCCTGCCTCATCCATCAAGAATTCAGCATCCCAATCTCCACATCCTCAAGTTAACCACATGGTTTCCCCACTTCCAGTAGTGGTTAGACAGTCCAGGCTTTCTTCCCCAGTCCATGAGATTATCTTGGCCCTTTCCAGAAGGCTTCTACCAAGAAAGTCTACAGAAGAAAATGGAAAAGATTTTTTCTTTGGGCCTCCAACCAGAATATTGACCCTTTATCAGCACCAACTTTGGCCATTCTTCTCTTTCTAACAACTCCTTTTAAAGAAGGAGCTAGTATTTCTACAATTAAGCTGCAGTTGGCAGCAATTTATAATTTCCATTCTGAAAACAAATCTTTTTCTCTGGCTTCATCCAGATTGAATAGAGCCTTCATGAAAGGCATATTTCTCCTCAGACCCCCAGTAAAGAACCCTTCTCCTCCTTGGGACCTTATTATGGGCCTTCAGGGATTAACTCAGAAATCATTTGAACCAACAGACAAATGTAATATGAAGTTTCTTTCTTGGAAAACAATCTTAGTAGGTATCACTTCAGCAAAAAGAATTTCTGATCTCCAGGCCCTATCAGCTAAGCCTCCTTACATAATTTTTGATAAGGACAGGGTGTCTTTATGGACCAGTCCTTCCTTTTTTCCTAAAGTGGCAACCAAAAGTAACATTAATCAGTCCATACAATTACCAGTCTTCTTTCCAAAATTTATGAATAAGGGAGAATACATGCTTCATCTCTTTGATGTGCATAGACAATTACATTTTTATCTTCATAGGACAAAGCAGTTCAGGAAGTCCGATCAGTTGGTTGTATCCTTTTTCCGTAACTGCTTGGGTCAGGCAGTATCTAAAATTAAAACCAAAACAAAACTCAAATGACTTGCAATCCCACAGAAAACACAACACACACAGTAGTGGATATAACCAGAGCAATTTAATTTAGTATCTAAAATTACACTAGCCAAATGGATTACTGATTGCATTTTGCTGGTGTATTCTCAAAAAGGAATAGATTTGCCATGACTCCCTTGAGCTCACTCCACTCAGTCTATAGCTACTTTATACACTTTTTGGTCAAGGACTTCCATTAATGATATTTGTGCTGCAGCCACCCAAAGACTCATACTTTTGTTACACATTACAAATTAGACATTGTCTCCAGAAGCAGAGCTTCTTTTGATTCAAAAGTGCTCTGGCATGTCCTTCCATGAGGGCCTCCTGAGGGCTATGTAGCTGTGGACTCTGATTGGTGAAGAAGAATGAAAAGGACAACAACAGATTTATAAGTTATGTACTCACCATAATTTGGCATATGTGTTTCCCATTTTCATTCTTCCTCACCTTCTCTTCTATCCACCCCCCATCCTTGTCACTCCTAGAAGTATCTGTTAGACTGTATTGGAGCCATTCAGTTCCAGGTCTGAGCCCTGACTTTTCTTATGCCTATAAATATCTCTGTTATAATGTGGAAGATTAGGCAGCAAATTCGATCTGAGGTGTTGATGATAGAACAGAACATTATGGGTAGAGGGAGAAGCTCAAGAGTGGGATACAAAGTCTTGTGTATGCAGCTGAGTCGGAGTTGAAGATTAGATCAAATCCATTGGTGAGGAAGAATGAAAATGGACAACACAGATGCCAAGTTATGGTGAGTACATAACTTATAATTCGTGGACCTTAAGGGGTTCTGGGTTTTACCAGTACCTTGTAATGCATTTTTGTACAACAGGGATATTGCACATAGTAAACTCCAGTTTGAGAATGGCAAACTTTAAGGTATTCCTCAAGTGAGATTAACAGGTTAGAAAAAGAAATATTTTACCTAAGGGAAAGTTTATCTAAAAGGGCCCACAGCTGGAGATGAAACAGTTCCAGTCCAGGACATTCCAAAAACGTGACTCCACCTTCCCAAATTAGGGCTCTCATACCTCAGCAAAAAGGATCTGCTCTTCCAGACATTTTGAATAGCCTTTCAAATGTGTAAAAAAATTTGTAAATGCATTTCCACTAAAAAAAATGTAATTTCCTAGAAGATGATGCATATCTATACTGAATCCCAATTTTGAACAATGTTTCTTTTTCTATAACCAGGTATCCGATGTCATTTTCATTGATTCCTCAACTGTTGGGTACGGATCCAATCCTCGGATCCAACTTGGCCACGTCTTCCACCTTATGAAACATTGAAGCTCTCAAGCTCCTCCCTTACCCATTATGCCCTAGTCACATAGCATACCTCAGATCTCATTTGCCACCTTAGCGTACGAAAGTGGTCATTATATACTCTCAACTTTTTTTTCTTGTGAGTTGAAATTTTACATTATAACTCTATAATTTTATAAACTTTTCCTCTTTCTAACATTTATATATTTAGAGCACTTCCTCCCTTTTACCATTTACTTGTATAATTCTTATTTGCTATTGTTGGTATTCCTTCCTTTACATACTTTCTAGTACATCTTTAATTACCGTTGTTGGTAAAATGTTTCCCCTTTTCCCCTTTTTACTATTATTTATTTTAAAAAAAACTTTGCTTATCTTCTTTTTCTATACTATTAGTTTATAGTGTGAAAATGTTTGAGAAGCCTTTGGGTTTAAAAAAAAATGTATGGCATATGGCCATAAATTTCCATTATCAGATGCACATTCCAAGTGCATATATTATCTAGGCCCAGTGCGCCTTGACTTTAACTGTGACATTTGCAAGGCTTTTAACCCTAGAACCCTGATTGATAGGAAAAATAAATGAATCCTAAGAAATTTGCTCCCCTCCAAATCTGCTTCAACATCATATGGGACTCAAACCTCTAAGAAATTTGACAAAAGGCATTTGAGAAAGCATTCCCCAGATCCCACCTCTTCTTCAGTTCAGGGTCTGGAACCTCCATGTAAAGTTTCTAAAGCTTCATATCTGACTCCTTCAGATCCAAAGTATAGACCTGAAATATCTCCTGGGATTTGATCACCACAGTTGGTCCCAGATCTGGTTTCCAGTTGGCTACTGTCCCCCTTTTTGGAGCAGTCTCAGAGGTATCTTCATTCCAGACCATCTTCGTTAGCATCTTCTACATGTTCTTCCAGAAGTCTGACCAAAGCAGATGTGGGCAGGATGGTGAGGTAGTTCCTCTCAATGCAGATTCAAATTGAGGTTCTTCCAGCTTCCACCCCATCAGGTCTGGTGATCATTATTAGTACTACTCCCCCATTACTGGCTCAGTCTCCGATCCAACCATTGGTTTCAGAGCTGTCAGATCCAAAGATTCCAGAGTCATCCAGATCAGATCCGAAGATACTGGTATCTTCAACTCTGGTGGCATCTCTGAGTGGACTGGCGCTGAGCACTTCGGAGCTGGACAACTCTCAGAGCCATGCCATCAAAGCTGAATCTGAGGTTTTGGAGTCGACTCAGAAGCTGTTGAAGCAGTCTCTGCCCCTCAGAGCTTCAGCGCTAAATATCTTATCTCTGACTCCCTTCTTGAGCAGTCTGCCTTCAGGGTGGAGGGAGCATATGGTCCATAAGCATGTCTTTTCTGAGCTGTCAGTCTCCCCCTCTCTCTGAGGTTTTCTGCATTCAAGGTAGTGGAGAGAGATTTCTCTGCATATAGAGTTCGGACTTCTATCCCCTCTTTAGCTCCAACTAACCAATCCCATTCATCTTTGCATCTAGAGCATCAACCAAATGTGCCACTGGGACAGCCAGCCCAGAGCTAGTCACCAGGTTACCCAGCAGAGTATATTCATTTCTTTTGACACTTCTCCGGAGCATCTCGACGAATAAGTTCCCAGGAAGAAAAAGTGAAAAAGGAGACAGTTGGGCTCTCTACAAGAGTCTGTTACAGAAGAAATAGACTTTGATGAGGGGAAATGGTTGCCAAGATCACCACCCAATCATTTGGAGACATCCTAGAACTCCTAAAGAAAAGAAGTGGTTGTTTTGCTGATAACCCTTCCTAAGAGGAGTCGGTATTCTTGGACGCTTTTGGAATTGGCCCACCTACATCCTGGGTGACTCCACCTACCAATGAGCTCATTGATATGGTGTCTTAATAGGCATAGAAGGATCCTGACACCATCGAGACTATCTCTAAGTAACCAGATAGCATCCTGGCACCACTGAAAGACAGAGAGTATTGGAGCAAGAGAGTACCAGCTGATGTCATGGTCATAGCAGCAGCTACAAAGAAGGAACTTATAACAGGGTGGCTAGGGTGCTGGACAGATTTGGAAAGTGTGTCTATGCTTTGACAACCTTTGCCCTTTGGTTGCTGAATTATTTGGCACACTTCACAAGACCCCAGAGGGATTTGATTAAAGAACTTACCAAATCCCTCACTGGAACCATTTCTTCTGAGGCAGAGAGTACTATCGCCTTGCAGTTGACTACTCTTCACCATTTCAAACTCATCCATGAGGCTTATCTTCCATGCAGCTAAAGGTACCTCATGGGCAGCAGGTTCAGGCGTTTCCATCAGGAGGCATGCCTGGATGTGCTTGTGTGACTTTGCAGAACCCCTCAAATCTTCCTTTGTCAGTACTCCCTTTGACAGTGCTCCCATTGACAGAAGTTCCTTATTTGGCTCCAAAGTAAAAGACACACTGTCTAGGTGTGAGCAGGAAGGAAAAACCCTTTCTGCTCTAGGCCTATGTTTTTCACCCCTCAATGGACCTTTTCTAGGAACCAATGAGGTGGACTGAAAATGTGGTTCAAAAAATCCCAGGGTCCCTTCCAAGATCCACATGGAGACAGTTCCCCCAGAGGCAGTGGGGAAACTCTAATGGAAGATGCCTCCCCATGGCAGAGGTGGTTCGCATAACCAAGGATCTAGAGACACTTTCTCTGACAAATCCTATCAGCAGTCCTGAAAGGAGGCCTGACTGTCCATCTCTGGAGGCAGTTGGGAGTCATGTATCCCTACACCAGAGAGCCTGGCTAGAAATTACAAAAGATTCAAGGGTGTAGAGGATAATATCCAAAGGTTATATAATACCATTTTCCCATCCACCTCCACTAGTAGTAAACAAGATCCCTGATGCTCCACCCAATCAGAGGGGAGAAGCAGCATTAGAATTAAACAAGCTGCTAGAAAATAAAGTCATCTAAGAAGTTTCCTGAGACCAGAAAGAGTCCAGAACTTACTCAAGAATCTTTTTAGTGCCAAGGAGAACAGGGGACTGGAGACCAATTTTGGATTTCAGCAATCTGAATCAGTCAGTTCAGTACACAAAGTTTCAGATGGTCAAAGTTATGTCTAGTCTGCCTTTTCTGCACAAGGATGACTGGATGTGCTCAATAGATATTCAGAATGTGCACTATCATATCAAAATGAGCAGACAGTCCAGGGGATATCTACATTTCCAGCTGACAACCAGTCATTACCAATTCAGAGCTCTGCCCTTTGTCTCACCACAGCCCCCAGGGTGTTTACCAAGTGTATGGCAATAGTGTAAACTCACTTGAGACTGCAGGGATTCTGGGTGTTTCCATATCTAGACGACTGGCTCTGACCAGGCAATATCTGATTCTAGCTTGAGATTATATACTGCAGTTATGCTCCCACTTGGGGATTTAAATCAATCACAGCAAATATCATCTTGAACCAACACAGATATTGGAATTCATTGGTGCCTTGATAAATACAGTTACTCAAGCAACCTCTTTCTCTCTTAAGAGTTCAAACTATTCAATTTCAGGTTAGAAAGATCTTCAAAGTCCTTATTTTCAGCTCATCTGATCCTTCATGCTTTGGAATCCATGTCAGCAGCAATCATTTGGGTAACATTGGCAAGGTACCATATGATGATTCATCAGTGGACATTGGCAACTCAATGGTCCATTCTGTACCAACCTTTATCCAGTCAGATCAAAATAACACAGGCTTGGAAAAATTATCTTCTATGATGGATACACTCCAGTCAACTAAAATAAGGTAATCCCTTTGTTTTTCCCAATCCAAGGCCATAGTGACCACAGAAACCTCCCAGATCAGATGGGGACCACTTCTTGGGAAAGACAGTCAAAGGCATACAATCCTCCATAGAGGCCAACTCACATATTAATGTCCTGGAAATGAGAGCTGTCCTCCTAGTGTTGCAGGCCTTTCAAGACACTCTTCCCACCAGGACCATTGTGATCCAGACAGACAATATGTCAGTAATCTGGTACATCAACAAACAAGGGGGAACTAAATCCTACCCCCTGTGTTGAGCAGCTATGAGAGTGTGGCAATGGGCAATCTCATCCAGTCAATTTCTGATAGCAGTACACATTCTGAGGAAATCCAATGTGATTGCAGACAAGTTTAGTAGGACCATTTTAATGCGTCATGAGTGGGCCCTCACTATGAAGGATGCGGAAAGGATTTTCTGTCAGTGGGGACAGCCATGCTGCAATCTCTTTGCATCTCCCCTCAACAATAAGTGGACCAGGTTCTTTGCCCTGATCCCCCAATGGGGGAGTCACCAAGGGACACTCTACATCACAATTGGTTCCCCGTCTCCTTTACGCCTACCTCCCCATTACCTCTAATCCCCAATATCTTCAGAAAACATCTCGATTGAAGAGTACAATCATCCTCATTGACCCTTACTGACCTCGTCAGATTTGTTTTCCCTTTCTTTGGCCTCCTCTACTTCACTCCCCATGAATTCTGGTTCCAAATCCAAGCCTATTGCCTCATCTAACAGTCATGACATATCCAAGCATTCCAAGACTACAACTGACTGCATGGTTTCTCCACTTTCATTGATTGCTAGACAGCCCAGGGTCTCCACCCCTGTACATCGCATTCTCTAATTATCCCACAAAGCTTCCACTACAAAACCTTACAGAAGTAAATGGAAAAGATTTGTCGTTTGGGTGCAGCAAAATAATCTAGATCCCTTTTCATCATTGGTTCCTAATGTTCTTGAATTTTTAGCTAGAAGTTTCAGTGAAGGTGCTAGGTTTTCAACTGTAAAGGTACAACTAGCTGCCATCTCCTATTTTCATATAGTAGTAAATAACTCATCTTTATCATCCTCCAAACTTTGTTAAGCCTTTATAAGGGGACATTTTCTACTTAGACCTCCATTAAAAGATCCAATTCTTCCCTGGGATTTGAACATTGTTTTACAATCATTAACACAATCCATGTTTGAACCATCAGCTAAGTGTGCACTAAAAATCCTGAAGTGGAAAGCTACCTTTTTAGTGGCCATTACCTCTGCTCAAAGAGTATTAGAATTACAGGCCCTGTCATCCAAACCTCCTTATCTGATTTTTCATAAGGCTGGAGTATTCTTAGAGACCAATCCTTCCTTTCTTCGTTAGTTGGTGTCAGAATCCAATATTAATCAAACTATCAACCTTCCAGTCTTATTTCCATATTTTCTCAAATAAAAGAGTGTATAAGTTACACCGTTTGGACATTCACAGGCAATTACGGTTCTATCCTACTTAGAACCAAAAATCAGAGGAAATCAGAACAATAATTTGTCTTCTTTTTTGGATCAAAATTAGACAAACCTGTTTCTAAAGTGACCTTAGTTAAATGGTTAACCGATTGTATTACCTTTCTTTATAAAGAAATTGAGCTTGTCTTTTCCAAAATCACCAGAAGCACATTCCACCAGGTCTATGGCAACTTCTTCAGCCTTTTTATCCAGATCTTCAGTGGATAATACTTGTGCAGGCACAACCTGGGCTATTTCTAATATTTTTATTGCTTATTACAAATCGGATCTGGTATGTGTGGAGTCTGCATGTCCTCCCCGCGGTCGAGTGGCCTCCAAAAGACATGCGTGAATGGGCGTGCCTTCGCTGAAGGTTGGGCGTCGGGCTGGTAACTCAGCACCATAAAAAATCTACTGCCAATCATTAGCAGACCGGAGTTCTGCTGTGGCGACCCCTAACCGGGAAAAGCCAAAAAGACAAACAACAACAAATGGGATCTGGTATGTAGGGGAAAAGCAGCCTTTGGCTCAGCAGTGCTCAGGAATATCCTTTCTTAGAGTCCTCCCAGGATTTAGGTAGCTGGAGACTCTATCTCAGTAGCTAACAAATGAATGAAAATGACAACACCAGTCACCATAACTCCTTTTCCATTATTTCTCAACTTTTGGAAGGATCAAAAGATGCTGGAGGAACTATTGTTCCTTTGTTTGTGTCCCAGATTATGTTATTTTATCATTTCCTACTGCTTTGCAGGTTTTAGGGGCAGTAAACAAGATCTGAGGTATGTTAGGTGAGTAGGGCACTGTGAGCAAGGAAGAACCCAACAGCTGAGGAAGAAAGAAAATGAACAACACAGATAGAACATTATGGTGAGTATATAACTTTTTTTTAATTCACTCTTCCAGCCTTTATGGATTTTATCAAACTCCTTCTGCTGGTATTATAAAAGCAGGCAATATATGTAACCTATCATTCTTTTGTCCCAGTTGATTCCAGCCCTGGCTTTCAGTAACCAAGCAACAATGTAAGGCTGTTGCTGCTATGAATCTAAAGCTGATTTCATGGGCTTTCCTAAACATATATCATCTCATGATGAATCCGTTTTTATTGTACAAAACATAAAAGCATAAGCGCTTTCATAGCAAAGCTACTTCATCAGAAGCATGAGGCAATTAAAAATTCAGTCTTTTATCACATGGCTAACTGATTAACTTTCTTAAATACCTATGCCTTAAAATATAGCCATTAAACAATATACACACACATAAATATGTAAGCTACTACAAATATAAGATATCTTAAATTACTCTCTGCAACATAAACATGTGTGTCTGTCTATATATATATATATATATATATATATATATATATATATATATTAACAATGTAAAAAATATAACACTATTAATGTATATATTTATATGGTGATGGTTCAAGACAAAAGCCAGACTATTTTGTATTTAAAGGTCTGGCTTTAAGTTTAGTCTTGAACCAGGACAAGGAGTGCCATTCATAATCTCATTGCTCAACTTTAAAAAGTCCTCCATAAATTCTGGGCCCATCTTTTCTTACATTATGGTAGTAGCCATCCTCATTTTCAAAAAAGGAATTTGGTTAAAG
Source organism: Protopterus annectens (assembly GCF_019279795.1). Lineage (NCBI taxonomy): Eukaryota > Metazoa > Chordata > Ceratodontiformes > Protopteridae > Protopterus > Protopterus annectens. Next base: position 139,219,454 of record NC_056733.1, read on the forward strand.
GTCAGATGGTTAGGTTATCCCGTATTATAAGCGATGATAATAAATTCACTATTGAAACTGACAAACTTATGTATATGTTTTTGGATAGAGGCTACCCACAAAAATTACTTACTGGACTGAAAAAAGAAATATTGACTAAAAGGAATCTTGCATACAAACTATTTTAAAATTTGGACAAGAAAATGTTGCATTGGGAAAAACTGATAAAACTATGAACAAAAAGGATGCATTTATATTACCATACAATTAATTTTCTTGTGCAATAGTTAATATATTAAATGAGACATGGGCCAGTATATTCACTAATAAGACAGAACTTATGAATATTTTAGGCAACTACCCGAAGGTTACTTATAGTAGAGGTAAGAACTTGAAAGAATACTTGGAGACTAGTAGTAATAGTCAGCTTTATAAAAATTCAAATATGAGTAAATGTGGTCTTTGTAGGACATGTAAATATGTGAATGATGGCCCTTATGTAGTAGTACAAAACTACGGTAGATCTATTAAATGTCCAGGCTATTGTAATTGTAATACAAAAATGGTGGTATATTTGGTCTCATGTTTATCGTGTCCAGCTTATTATGTGGGAAAAACTATCAGGAAGCTGAGAGACCGTATCATGGAACATAATAGAGATATAAAAAACAAAAAAGTGACCAGTTCTTTATATACAGATAGTATTAAATGCAAAGATTTTAAAAGGTTTTTATTTTTTGTTATTGATAGGATTCCTCATAACACAAGCAAGGGAGGTGATGATAATAATTTACTAGTGGTTAAAGAATGCCTGTGGCAGTTAAGACTTAATGCCAGTAACACACCAGGCATTAATGAACATATTTCAATTTCAAGTATTTTGAAATTCAAGTCATATTGTATTTAATGGAAAGTAATTAATATATATTTTTTATTACTGATTATTATATAATTTAGTAGTACATTTATATAATGTCTTATACAAACATATATATTTATTATATTTATTTATATTTATTCATATTTAATATATTTATTACATTTAATATTTTAGATTATTTATATATAGTATGCATAAAATTGTATTTATATGATACCTGTGTTAATTAATTATTGTACTCCTACACACCACTATCATTATTTTGATTATTTTATTTTTAAGTAACAGCAGTTAGACAATTATAGTTAGAATTAGCCTTGCTTTAAACCCTCTTAATCTTACATTTTCAACATTGTTAGTATGTGTTGATTGTATCAATGGAGGCGTTGCTTAACCAACAAAAACATGGCAAAGTGATTGGCTATGTATAATTAACTTCATTATTTAACAGATGTGTATTATAGTGAAGTTTTTTATTATTTTGATTATTTTATTTTTAAGTAACAGCAGTTAGACAATTATAGTTAGAATTAGCCTTGCTTTAAACCCTCTTAATCTTACATTTTCAACATTGTTAGTATGTGTTGATTGTATCAATGGAGGCGTTGCTTAACCAACAAAAACATGGCAAAGTGATTGGCTATGTATAATTAACTTCATTATTTAACAGATGTGTATTATAGTGAAGTTTTTTATTACTCTGAAGATACCCACAGATTTGATGGGTGAAAGCGCTCAGTATTGTTGTGTTTTGTTCTTGCTCTGTTAATTTTTTTGTTTTATTTGTGGAGTTTTATTAAATACAGTCCTGCGTGGTACCAGATCTGCCTTGGTTGTTTTACTAGTTGTTGCTGCTTTCCGTTATTTGTGGTTTTCCCTGTTTAGCTTTTCCTAGTATCTTCTGCAGTTCTTCTTCTTTGGTTATTGAAAACATTAGATTTAGGCTCTGTGTTGCTATGGGTCAGGGAAGCTCAATAACCAAAAGGAAAGCATCAAGCTCCTTGTCTAAGTTTTGGGATGAGTCATCCTCAAAATAAATTGAATTAAAGAAGTTCCTGAACATCTGAAGCATCTGTTCAGGATCTTGTGTAATTTGACCTGTAAGGGTGTCCCTGAGCCTCATGATCAGTCCACTAGTTGTTTATTATCTAAGATGGCTAGCAAGAGATTTTAAGGATTTCAGGGAGTAAGAAAAATCTCTCAGTCTAAGGGCCCTTGACATTTTCATTGATTGATGCTCGTGTATTTTCTAATTGAGAATGAAGCTGCAAGTACTCCAGAATGTTTTTGTCATCTATTAGTCTTGTAAAACTCATAGTCTGCCTACCGTTTTCTGGATAGATCTATCATTATCTTGCTTTTTCATCTTCAAGAACATCTGTGTACTTATTGCTAAGAGTCTTTTGAGCTTATCCCATTTAATCATTGTGCCTCCCCCCTTTCACTTCTAACTAGATGCTTAATTTGAAGAATTGTCATCCCAGCCAAGAATTAAGTTCTTTCAGGGAACAGTTATGCATATCCAGTTTAAGGATTCTATCCAGTTATCCTTGCTGTAGACCTATATAAAGGAGCATGTTCTAAAAATGCCCTCTGTTCATCATCCACATCTTGAATTAAATAACCATGTTTTGTTGAAATTATGACCTTGTCTGTTATAGAAAACATGCAATATCTGTAAATAAAAGGTAAATGCCTTTGTATTATTTTCATGCCCTCTATAATATCTATAAACCTTATCTTCTTAAAATATCTATTGAAGAACCTGCCTAGAGCTGGAATAACCCCCAACCAGGGGCCTTTATGAACATATTCCTGGAAGAATACAGTATGCCATTCATCCGCAAATATTGTAATCCCAGTTTTAAAAGCCATTAGATCCTTTAAGATGTTAGCCATATGATTCATTTTTTTACCTGGTGGAATATATAAACTGACCAAAGTTACTGTAAGGGTGCCCAACCAAACTTTGCAGGCAGCATATCTGCTACTTGCATCTGTTGAGTCTAATTCTAGTAACAGGGTGGTACCTATTCTCGAGAGAATGCATCCTCCTCTCCTAGTATGAGGAGCTTAAAATTTTCTGAAAATCTACCTGTGATGGTTTAGAGTGCTCAGGATGAGAAAGGTGGTTTTCCTGCAATAAGATTATCACTGGGCCCTTTTGATAGGAGAATTCAAGCCATTAACATTCTAAGATAATGTTTTAATAATCGTTTATCCTATCAAATTTAAAGACAGTATGCATAATATTGAGCATATCTCTGTGGTCTGGAGATGAACATCTCATATTATTATTATTATATCCATGCAAGAAAGCAGATTATTAATAGATATAGTACATCTAGTTGGAAAATAAAACTTAATCAAACCATTCAAAACGTTAACATGAAGAACGTCATCAATCTACCCAAACTATATCCGAATTGTTTTAATTCTTTGAAGGAAGAGCCAACGAGTGTCTATAGAGTAGTAGGTAATATCTATACATCTAGAAGAGAGAAAAAATTAATCTCTGGCACCTGTGTGTAACCATTGTTGGGTCATAACCCAGAGTTTATGCAGCCATATCGATTATGCTGCACTGCATACACTCAATTGTTTATTCCAAGCAAGGCATCTAGTATATAAAAAGTAGACAGCAAACTGCTCACGTGTTCTCTTGAATGGAAAGTAAGCATGGAGACTAGGCAAGCTTTTCTCTGATTTTCATTTTGTGTTTAAATATTGTAAAGGCTTTTGTTATACCCCTCTCCATTTATTCACTGATGATTTCTGTGAGTCTGGTGCTGTAGCCAATTGAGAAGTAGTAAGTGCTTGAGAGTTGGCATTTTCTGTGCAGAATTCAAGTCTTTTCTTGGCCTCAGTAGGATCCAAAAAGGTAACATAGCCACTTGGCAGCACTACTTTAAACGTAGCAGGGTAAAGTAGTCTAAATCTAAGCTGTAGCTTCCTAGCAAGCCCAATTGCTGGCAAAAAGACATTATGCTGTGCTGTAGTGTTTACACTCTAATCATTGTCACACAACACACAAGCTCTCTCCAGTTTATTCAACTTGCCTGAGGTCTACTTGGATTTCTTGATCCATTCCTTGAGATCAAAATAAGCAAATCTAACTAAAACTGGTCACACTAAAGAACATTTTTCAATAGCTGGTATATAATCTCAGTGTGCCACTCAATTTAGACCTTGCCAGTAGAAATTCCAGTACATTCTGATATAATTGACTTCATATAATTAGTACAGTCTTACCCTTCCAATCTTTTCTGTAATCCCAGTAAACCATATTTGTTTTTTCTTTTTCAGTGAGCTTGGTCCCCTGGATCTTAACATTTCAATTCTAGTGTTTCTATAGTGGTTTCAGATTCAGCAGTTCTGTCCGTAGTAGTTTGTCTACACTTTGCAAGATCCTGGAACTCATCAGAATGAACCATTAGCTCCTCTTCAATATGTTTCAAACATTCCTCATTTTTTATGATAACAGCAAGCTGATGAATTGTTTTTGATAACTCACTCATTATCAAATCTAGCCTGTCATCTTGGTGCAGCTGTTGCTGTGGCATGGGGATAAGCATTCTGTCTTGCATTGAATGTCTAACGAGTGAAATGCCATGATTGAAGTTTTTATTACTTTTTCATTAGGAGGTCTTTTAGACTGCTTCAAATGCTCTTGTTTTCACATCCATATTACTGGCTGAGAAAACTGAGTGCATATAGCTTAGTACAGCAATGAAATTGCATGCCTTACTATTGCTTTCTAATATCAGTGGGTCAGAGCCAATCAAATACATGTGTCCCCTTAATATTGACTGGCACAACTGCTCCAGTCAAAACCCTCTCTCCCACATCAACTTACATAGACTAACCCAACTTATAACTTCTCCCACTAGAACAGACAAGAGAACCAAACATCATTCTATACTAGACTGGATACTTGTATCTCATCCTTGCCAAATATCTCATGCTGGGTGCCTACCATACACCCCTCAGTAACCACCAAGCTACATTTCTACTAAGAAGCAAAACTCCCCAACTGACCCAAGTAACTATGCGTGAAATTAGGAACAAAAAATACTTCAACCAGCTCAACTTTAACGATGACCTAAAAAAGTGTAACTGGACCCTCCCTAAAAAATGTAGACCTTGAAGAAGCAGTACTATACTTCAATACTACCTTCACAAACATACTTAACCATTACACACCCCCCCCCCCCCAGAACCACAAGAATCAGAACTAAACATGCCCCCTGGCTAACTTTAGATACTAAAACATTCCTCAAAAATAGTAACAAAGCCTGGACAAACTATTGTAAAAGCAGATTCCAAACAGATAAACAAACATACCTTCAACTACGCAACAAAGCATAACAACTTATCAAAACAGACAAAATCTCCTACTACCAAAATATTCAGAATAAATATAGAAACAACCCAAAAAAGTTCTGGGCTGTAGTTAACTCTGTATTACAACCAGGTAAGACAACCACCCTCACTCCCAAAATAGTGAATAACCAAGACAATATCCCACACAGTTTAACAAATTCTTCACAGAAACTAACAAAACCCTAGCTAACAACCAACTGAGCCCCAAAAACCCCACCCCAACAAAAACACCCTTTCCACCCGAAACAAATCTCAGTCACCCCATCTTCACCTTCAACCCACTGCCAACCAAGATCATACAAAAACTACTATGAAAACTTAAACCAACCTCCATAACTGACGATAAATTACCAACAGAATATGTTCAACTAGCCACTGAATCCATATCCTGTCCTGTCTCCATTCTAATAAACAGATCTATCTCTGAGTGTAGAGTACCCCAGCCTTGGAAAATGTCTCATATAACACCACTGCACAAAGGGGGTAGCTCTGTCAAACTCAGTAACTGTCGCCCTATAGCTATACTATCCCCCCATCAAAACTTCTAGAGAGAGTTGTCCACATACAATTGATGAAGTACCTCCTAGAAAACAAGTTTCTATCAACACAGCAACACAGTTTCAGAGCCTTCCACAGCAGCACCACCGCACTTACATCATTTACTAACACCATCAGTAACCACAGAAATAACGGACTGCTCATATCTGCTACACTCTTAGATTTATCCAAAGCTTTTGACATGATCAACCATGAAAAACTGCTTCATTCACTATCCACCCTAAACCTTAGTATCTCTGTTATTTTTTGGTTTAAGAGCTATCTAGATGGTAGGCAGCAAGCTGTAAAATGGCAAAACCAGCTCTCTCCCTTATTGCCTGTCTTCCTAGGGTTACCCCAAGGCTCTATCCTGGGTCCACTGCTCTTCACCCTATTTACTAATCAACTACCATCTACCATTCCCAAAGCCTCAATAGTCCAATATGCAGATGATACCACCATAATCTGCACAGCCAACACCCTAAACCTCCTCCTCTCCCAAACATAACAATGCTTTTCCCTAGCCGAAACATGGATCACCAACCAGAACCTTATTCTAAACCCAGCTAAAAGTAAACTACTCCTCTTTAGCCCTCATACATCTTTACCCCCCCCCATATAACTTTACAATCTCTTCACACAACACCACCATCACTCCTACCAATGACGCCAAACTGCTAGGCCTGGAAATTGACAATCACCTTAAATTTGACATTCACATTTCCCAGACCATAAAAAAGGTTCATAAAAAATGGGTCTACTCTATTGCAACAAACAATTTCTCTCCAACCACTCCAAGATTAATACAGCCAGGACACACCTCCTATCCACCTTACTCTATGCCTCCCCTGTGCTTACCAGTCACCAAAAACTGACCTAAACAAACTTGACAGCTGTTAATATAAGATAGCCAGATTTGCCACAGGATCACCCTCGAGAGCCCACCATTGTGAAAGCCTCAAAAAACTTAACTGGTTAGAACTCCCACTAATTCTTCAAATCAATCAACTATCACTCACACACAAAGTATTACATCACTCAGACAACACCCCAGCCCTACAACAACTACTTCAACCCTACACTACTACCAGACCCTTAAGATCAAGCACCCTACACCTCTGTAAGGTAACCACATTTAACAATGAGGCAGGTAAATCCGTTTACAGCCACTCCATCTCTAAAATCTGGAACTCCCTTCCTGCCCATATAATGAGTAATAACTCCTCAAACCAATTTAAGAAACTACTCAAAATACACTTCCTGAATCATAGACTATGCACCTGTACCACCCCTGGCTAGTAATTCATTATTCTTTGCTATTATCAACTAGAGTAATATGTAACCACAGGCTTTTATTGTCCATATGTGTAGATGTAAAGTCTCATCATTGACAAGAAGTCTAGCTGTATATCCATATTCTCTAAGGTGTAAGAAATGTGTCTTATGTAAGTTGTCAAATGTGCCTTTTTTGTTATACTTGCTGTCTTATATGTTAACTATAAAATTGCTTTGGTGCTTTTCTCCCTGGGCCTCCACTGAAAATGGACTTATATCCAGCTGGACTCTCCAGGTTAACAAATTTAAAATAAATAAATAATAAATAAACAATTATATTTGTAGTCGTGAGGGTCTACACCAAAAGCCATCACCACATCCAATATGACATAAGACCATATTTGTAGGAAAGATTCATCAGGACAGCACATCTATGATTGTGTCTAATGATACATTTGCATTTTTGACAACAAAATAACTGCAGAAATGTATGATAAATATGCTGATCAAACAATACACATTGGACAGATATGTGTATTGTATTTTATGAAGTAGCCAGCAAAGTAATAATTATGACTGAGACATATATGGACCTTGTAGTGGTACAACGATATTAATGGAATTACACATATGAAATTATGACATGACAATATCATATTTTTTGGGGTTGGGATTGAACCTACAGCCACCCCAACAAGCTACGTCTCCACCTATACAGGGGGTGGCATGCAGAAGCAAAAGTATGACATCACACAGTCATACTAATTCTAGTAAGGTGTGCCATATTGACAGATCTGGTCCTGCTATATCAGTGTTGTATGCCATTAATTTTAATTACTATAGCTGTTACTATGCAAAGAGGCTCATCTTTTGCAACAGCAGGTATACGTATCCTAGTACTCTCTTAAGTGCCCATCATGCAGCGGTCGTTAGTAGTGCCCTGTATACATGCAGACATCTAGAAGCCAAATTTTCCCTATAAATCCACCTCTGAAACTGTACCAGTAACTCTGTGAATATAGAACAACTGCTTTGTGCATTGCGTAGCACAGAGCAGCTAGTTAGCATGTTGAGGAGCACTTTTCCTTGAGTTTAGTATTATATAGCCTAGTCTAGTCTCTAGTCTTGACAGCACCTTTAGTCAGCCCACTATTATCCCCTCATGCACCACACCCTCGTAACTAATCCAGTAAAGATCCTGATGTCATTGATATGCACTTTCCCAACTTCTCTGTAGCCAGTTTACTGGATATGGGTATATTAATACAATGTACAATTGTCTAATGTTCACTGACAACCATTTAATTATTAAAGAAGCAAATACAGTATGCAAGGGATGTATATACACAATGTCTCTAGAGGAAAAACTCTTGCATACAAACACTCATAACAGTCTGGTTGTCAGAAACAAACGCTACATCCACCTTCCACACATATTACGCATCCCACATATAGACCTACTTATGCTAAGGCACTTAAATGCAATTTTTCCAAATCCCAAAGACCTCCTAGACATTCCACCAGCAAAACATATCCTCAGCAAACCTGAAAGCAGTCAAATGAAACAAGTAACACTGCACATACAGCCACTCCCACTGGAGCCTCATCTACCAACCCCATAAGGCAAGCCAATATACTACCTAGGACTGTTGTCATAAAAGACTCCATTTTATGACGCATTGATGCCTCATTCACCAGGCTGAACAAGGAGTAAATAACAGTCAGTTGCCTATCGGGGACAGGATCCACCAAGTTATGCATGCACTGAAATCATTATACCACAGGTGCCGGTATGATTCAGTCATAGTCCATGTAGATCTAAATGACCTGAGATGTACCAAGTCTATATGAAGAGAGACATTATGGAGATCTCAAATTAAGTGTCACAGGCTGGTATGTGCCTAGCATTGAGCAGCATTCTACCTTCATAAGGATAATGCCACAATATGAAGAGAAGATTATTGACTTTAATAATTGTCTTAGTTTTTGGTGTCATTCTAGGAGGATACAATATTTGGCAGCATCGAAGGACATGGTTAACAAACCATGTTGCTTTACAAGGATGATCTGCACCTATCCCCTCTAGGCTTTTGAATATTGACTAAAACATTGTCCTCCCCCATAGATCCTTTTTTTTTTGGCAAAACCAAATCGACAAACCTTCCAACATAGCAAAATCTACCAAAGGAAATCTAAAGGTGTTATTGCTCAATGCCAGGGTTCTAAACAAGAAACTCCACTCCCTCCAAGCTCTCCTCACCTTCTCACCTTGAAGAATGTGGACATTTTTGCAGTTACCAAGACATGGTTTAAAGCTACATAAAGTACCCCAGCAGTGCAAGTAGTCAGTTCCTACCACACATTTAGACCAGCAACTTTACAGACAAGGAATAAAGGTGGAAATTTCTTTATCTACATCAATAACATGTATACCTCCAAGTATGTTAAACAGGATGAAGCATGGGAGTTCCTCCAAGTCCAGATTACCATGGACAGAGTCCCATACCATATCCTAGCATACTATAGGTCATTCTCTATGTCCCATGAAACCCATAGCTCATACTTAGACCTATTAGTGACACTTGTCATTCAGCCAAATACCATACTCATGGGGGACTTTAATTATCCCTCTATAAACATGGAATCCTACACAACCCCAAATTTGTAGGCACAGACATTTCTACACAAACACCCTGGACCAGTTAGCGCATATGCATACTATAGGTACAAACATACTGGACCTGGTACTTACAAATATGGGAAAATGCTGCACCCCTCCCCCAGTGTTGTGTCCTCTCTGTTAAGGTCAGACCATAAAGCAATCTCCTGTAACAGTTAGAAACTATGCCAAAGCAAACTGTCTTTTATTAAGAGATAACCGGTCAACATTTCATGCCCCTTCAAACCCAGTTAACACAGTAACCTTTGCAGAATTATTCACAGAAGCTCTCTACAACCTTGCCAATGATTGCATAGAGGCTGCTGTGAGTACTAGAAGTAAGCCCAAACTAACTCAAAAAACAAAACTCCTTGGTGGAATCCAAAATTAAACAGGTTGTACAATAAAAGGCAAACTGCTATAGCTAAAATTAGGAAGTGTAATAGTGAAAAATTATAAAAAAACTCATTAAAATGAATAGACAACTATGAGGACTAATTAAGTCCAACAAAGCGAATTTTGAGGTAAAGATAGCATCCCAGGCCAAGAACAACCATAAGATCTTCATTAGCTATGACCAAAACCTCAAAAGCAGCACTCAACAGTGTGCTGAACTGTTAGCAAATGGAGCCACATTCTTGGAACTGGGAGATATAGCTAATCTGCTGGTTGACAAATTCAAATGCCATCTAACATAATTCCTCCAAGTATTAGTAAGGAGCAGGTCTTGAATTTCCAAGATGGCTGCACATTGAGTAATAACTTAATTTCAGCTCTTTCAGTGTGAAAACAGAAACTCAGAAGAGAGAGCCAGTGGATTCTTATTTTGGATACATTTCAGTAAGTGACTAGTAAGTGCACTGCCTGGATGCTACCAAAAAAAAAAGAAATTCAGTGAACCTGAGAGAAGATCAATCTCTAAAGGTGAGGAAGAAAACACTGACTGGGAAGAATTCTGCAGCTGTTCAGCAAAAAGCAGTGCAAGTGCCACCTTTGGTGCAAGATATGACTTCCAGTAACCTAGAGGAAAAAATAAGTCAATTGTACTCAGAGCTGATTAAAATAAATGAAACACTGATGGAGTACATCAACTCAAATAACAAAAGGCTGGAAAAAAATGGAAGAAGCTTTAAACAGATATTCAGATGAGATGATAAAACTGCAAAAATCAGAGGTCAAAATGAAGAAAACGCTGACTGAATATGAGACTGCTCAAGAAGAGATGTTTCACAAAAAATAATAGAATTAGAAGACAGAGCACATAGGGAAAACCTGAGTTTTTTTGCTTTACCAGAGAAGCTGAAAGGAACAGACTGTATTAGTTTTATGAAAGCACAAATAAGTAACTGGACTGGTATTCCACAGCAGGAGCTGTTAACTGAGAGGACATATTGTGTGTATGCTCCAAACCTGGCCACATTAAAGCAACCTAGACCTTTAATAATAAAGATGCAATCCTACCAGCAGAAGGATTTAATTCTATCAAAACTGTGGCAGAAGAACAAAGTACTAAAAGTGGAAGACAATAGAGTATTTGTGTAAAATGATTACTCACTGTACACCAGGCAGAAGAGGAGTAAATCTGGTTCAGTAATCAGGGAATGTTGAGAAGCAGGTGTGAGATTCAAACTGCTGTACCCAGCTATCTCCTGAGTATTCTTTCCGGGAGGGATAAAATCATGCTAAGGAGGAAATACAAATGTTTGCCCAATGAAAAGCAAGCTGTGAAGCAGAAGGAGAATCTGCTTCATGCTCTTCTGGTAATAAAGACCATAGAGAGACTGTGCTAGTAAAACCTGTTCCAGTGTTTCAACAGAAAATGCTTAAAAGACAGAAAAAAAGAACAAAAGTTGACTAGAAGAACCTACAGTATGTTGGAAAGAAAACAGAGACCAGATTTGGGAGATGGGGTTAAACAGAAATAAACCAGCAACTCAGAAATTGGCAAACATGGCATTACAAAACATTAATTATATTTGTGAAACATGACAGAACAAGAAAACCTGGAAATATTGGACTTTTTTGACTTTCTTAAACCTGTAGGGACTGTAAAGCATATGCTCTACTTCATGTCATTAATGTTTGGATGCACAGTTAGGAGAGGAGAAAAGGAAGAAAAGAGTCATCTATAAGAACAGTACTATTTTTATATTGCATGATAGTCTGCATGCTATAAGGTAAAATTTTCTCAATTATTTTAAGTATAATTAGGATACTAAAGTAAACAGGCGCCCCTGTTTTTTTCTTCCTTCATTTCTCTTTCTTCTTGTTCATTTTTAAGAAATGTAGGCGTGCAATGTAAAACATGAAGAAAAGTCTGGTGAAAAGTATGATACAACAAAAATTGATGTGCTTTTTATCATTCTTGCATAGGGGAATGACGAGATTAAGGCCCTTGGCTTGATCTAGTAATAAGTTTTAAGAGAAAACAAATAAATACAAAAGAACATTGAATATAATAAAGCTTTCTTCTAGCAAATAAGTAAATAAATAAATAAATGATTATAGAAGAAAGTTTGTATATGCTTCTCATATCTCTATAGAAACAACCCGATAAAGAACAGCAAAAAAAAAAAAAAAACAGAATACTTCTTTCTTTCAATGTCTAGGAAATATTGTTTTCTGAAAGCATTCCAATGTTTTCCCATTCTGTGAGAGCAATAAAGATAAGATAAAACCAAACAGCACTTAGTAGAAGCACAGGCTGTACCATGTGTCTTAGCATGGATAACCTTCCTTTTAGGTTATCCCAAGTCTATAAGTGTAGCTGTCAGTTTGGGACAGTTGTTCCTATTAGGAAGATAAAACTTTAATATTTGAAGATGTACATAGTTTTTGTATTAGTATTAAGTTTATAGATTTTACAGGTGTATTGGGGATGTATTATTGAGGGCTTTAAATAAAATATAAAATTCTGCTAGATGTGACATAGGCTTAAATGGATATGACAAGAAACAACTGTATAAAAGATCAACCTGCCAAACAGTAGTGTGTGCATGTAACACAAAAGCTGAAACTAAATACTAAACAAAAAAGCTGTTGCAAATAAAAGGTGGGAATAATAGCTTCCTAATAGAATGACACTTTCTATATTGTCTTTAAATGTTGTCTCACAGGTATATACAAAATAGAAATAGTAGTGAACTATATTGAAAATCTACAGTACACATAGCTGTGCTACAGGAGGCACGTTTGGAAAGAAGTGCACATGTGAATTTGATAAAGAAATGTTTTCAGGATGGTTATTCAGCAAAATACCTGAGACAAAGGAAAAGAGCAGTACTTATATTAATTGCAAGCTGAGCTCCAATAGTTATAGAAGAGGATAAAAAATATAATAATGGTAGATTTCTAGTACTAAAGGGCTACTGGTAAGGGAGGAGGATTACACTGATATGTATTTATATTCTGCTTAAAACTGCTATAATAGAGCTTAAGAAAATTCTGTGAGAAATAATCAGTTTTCAGCAGGGAATATTACTTATAGGTGGGGACTGGAATTTGATTTGCAACAGTGAAGATGTGTCTGGGGGACCCATAATGGAAAATATATCAAAGGAAGGAAGATTCTTGAATAAATTTATGAAAATATTTGGCATGGAACATGGCAATTCAGTAGTAGGAGTTTAGAGTGAATTTTCATATTAATTCCCAAGATACAGAAACTGGGCTAAGTTAGATAGAACTTACAGTTCACAGGAACATGTGCATTTAATTGAAAGTTTTGATACATATCCTATAACTATTTTCAGATTATGCACCAATAATAACTAAAATAAAAATGCAGGGTAATGAAATAAAAATGAGACACTGACATGTTCCCACCTATCTGTTGAAAAGAGAGGAATTTAAGGAATGGCTAGTGGAAATAATGTGGGAGTTATTAGAGAAGATAGAAATTTCTTTTGAAAATATAATTAGGGAGTAGTGGGACAAAATTAAAGTGGAGTTTAAAAATAGAGTGGAAATAAAACAAAGAGAAATATGGCGAAGGAGTAACAAGAATTATTCAGAGGGAATGACAAATGTTAAAGTATTAAAAAAATAGGAGGAATATCACAGAACAAGAAGAGGAGCAATTGCAGAATGCTAAGCAGAAAATAAAGGATTACTTAGATAATATGCATGAGTTTAGAATGGTTACTGTTCAGCAACTGTTTTTAGATAATAATGCCAGAGCGCAAAAACTTTCAGTGCAACAATTTAGGCAACAAAAAGTATAAAGGGAGCCTATAACAAGGAAGATAACAAGAGATCCTGTAGAGGTACTAGAAATATTTTGGAAATTTTATGAAAGTCTGTATAAAGCAGGAAATATGGAGATCAACAAACTATATAAAAGGAAATATTTATGGAAGAATTAAATATGCAAAGGTTAGAAGTAGATGAGGCTTAATCACTAACAGCATAGAAGGAGATGAGATAAAAATGGTGATATATAGTGAATCCACAAGAAAGTGCCCGGGATGAGATGGTATTCTTGTGGAAGTTTGGAAGTTAGAAGGGAAAAAAACTGATAAAGATTTAGAAGGTTTTGTTTAACAGTATTTTAAGAGTAGGAGAAGTACCACCATCCTGGAAGAAAGCGGTGGTGTTATAAATTAGATCCAGCTTTCTACATGCCCATTTCAATCCTAAACCATAATTATAAAGTGTTTATGTCTATAATGACTAAAAGAATGGCAAAAGTGATGCCAAAATTGATGGACATGGATCAATTTGATTTTCTGGAGGGGAGGCAAACATTTGACAACATTAACAGAACATTGGTGATCCAGAGGGAAGCCAAATGTAAGAAAATACCACTGCCGTTGGTGAGTCTTTATGCAGACAAAGCATTTGACAGAGTAATGGAGGAGTTTATGAGCAGGGCAATGGAAGCATTTGCATTCCCTGATAAAATTATAAGGTTGATTAGGAAGATATATGAGGGCTCAGAGGTGAAAATTAAAGTGGGTGGGTTCCTCTCTGATAATTTTTGTTTGAGCAGAGGAACCAGGTAGGGGTATCCTCTTTCCCCTTTGTTATTTGCACTATATTTAGAACCACTGGCAAAGAAAATAAGAGACTCCAAAATTTAATGGTATAATTTGTATGGTAGTCAAGAAAAGCTAGCTGTATTTGCAGATGATATTATTTTATACCCGATAAAGCCAGAAAAGGACATTTCAATGTTGTGGAACATTTTGAGTCTGTTTCAAATCTTTTTTGGGGGGATACAAAATTAATGAAGCTAAAACAAATGCAATAGATGTAAATTATGTGCCCACACACAAATTGGTTGAGCAATATCCATATTTATGGGAACATGATAAAATGAAGCACTTAGGAGCATGGATTAAAAAGGATTCTGGTGTGGCAGCTAAGGATATATGGGAAGAGATTGAACAAATGATAATACAAAAACTGAGAAATTGGAAGCTCTATTATATGGACATGTATAGCAAGATACAAGCAGTTAAAATGTTTTCAGTCTCTTTAGTTTTATACACAGGTCAGACATATTTTTATCAACCTGATGATAAGTTGTGGATAGAAATTAATAAAGAGCTGAAGGATTTTATCTGTGAGGGGAAGATGTTAAGAGTCAAGTGGGATAAAGTGATTCATCCAAATGAACACATCAGTTTGGGATTACCTGATTTGAAAGGCTATTTCAGAGTTTTACAGTTAAGGCTTATGCTCATAAATACATCACAAGCAGAAACTTATGATTCAAAGTGGAAAGAGATGATGATGAAACAGGAAAGCTCAAGAAATAAGATATGGATGCCGATCCTTAAGGAGAATAATAACAACAACCATACAGAATATTATATTCATGAAGTAGCAGAAAGTATTCTAAGACTAAGCCAACATGGGAATGGAGAAAGGAGATTCCTTCAATAGAGACGCCTAAAATTAAGGATGCAGGCAATAGGCAAGAAGAGGCTGGAATTTATTGGGGAAAACTAGCAAAAGAGCCAAGGTATTGGAAGCAAATCATTAAGAGGGAAAGGTAATAGAATAGGAAGAGGCCAATAATTTATTTGGACTGCAGGCTAGAGACTGGTTTCCCAATCACGGATTGATATCAGAGTATAGGCAAAGATAAATAAATAGGGGGATCATTACTGAAAGACCAGCACTAACAGAATTTTCAGTAGAATCTAGAACAGAAGCTGCTGTTAGAATAGGAAAAATTAGTAGAGCATACAAAATATTGTATGATAAATATAAGATTCAATCGGAGGTGGTTAGAAAGGATTGGTAAGAGAGTTTGGATTAGGAACTCACAAAGAAGCAATGGGGGATATATGTATATCTCCCAAATATGCAATAAAGTCTAGAAGATTTAGGATCTTTGCTTGGAAGTGTTTACATAGGTATTTTTATACCCCAAGTAGACTCCAAAGAATTTTTCCTTGGGTAGACAGCAAATGTTGGAGGTGTAATGGGGAAGAAAGAGATAATTGGGAACATATTTTCTGGGTGTGTAATGATTTGGCAGACTTTAAAGATTCCCTGTAGACTGCTCTGTCAGAGATACTGGGAGAACAAATTGGTGTAACTAAGGAAATGATTTTTTGAGCTATGACTGAGAATTGGAATTGCCTAGACATAGTAAAGTCTTGCTGAGTCTAACTAAGGTGGCTGCAAAAAAAGGAATTACTAGAAAAAGAAATCAAAGTCTAAACCAACTTTACTAGAAGTAGTGACTATAATAACAAAGATAAAACAACTGGAATTGAGATCTTTAGAAAAGGGTAGGAGCACATTACATAGATAAAAATGGGATCTGTGGGAACAATGCATGCAAAGGAGATATGAGGTTTAAAAGAAGGCAGAATTTGAATGAACATGTAATGTTTGACAATGACTGGATAGATTGTAAGTGATGTATAATGCTTGCAAATAAAATTCTGTCAATATCGTTTGTGATGCGTAATGTTCACAACTAAAAAAGTAAGGAGCAGGTCTTAGATGTGCTCTCTAAGAACAACAATACAGCTTTGATGGACCAGATGATATCCCAAGATGTCTCCTAAATAGCCTGAAATATAATCTGTCAAGGCCACTGGTGGCACCATTCAACCATACCATCCTACCATCCATACAGTCTTTGTGCCATGTGAATGGAAGACTGCAACAGTCATCCCTCTTCACACGGATGAACCATCAACAGATCCCAGGGACTACAGATGCATTAGTCTGACTAGTCTCACATGCAAAGCTTTGGAAAGAATTATCATCTAAATGATTAATAATAACACAGGAAGCCTTCAGACATTGGAAACAACCCAGTTTGGCTTTGTCAAAGGCAGGTCATGCCTATTAAACCTGGTGGATTTTTTCAGAAGGTCACCAATGCAATGGATGAGGGCAAAATGGCACACACTGGCTACCTTGGCCTAGTTAAGACACTTGATACAGTACCCCACTTGGGCACTGTAAGCAAATTCAAGGAACTAGGCATAAATCGCTGTGCAACTCACTGAATAGCCAGCTGCCTGACAGAGAGGACCCAGGAAGTTAAGACTGGATAGACTACCCCCACAAAGATTCAAGGCACCAGTGGCTTCCACTAGGCTCTGTGCTGGGTCTGCTCCTTTGGCATCTATTATTTAAAGATTAAGGTCAATTTCAAGGGCCTGTGTCTTACAAAGTTTGCAGATGATAGGAGTAATCATAGAAATCCCCCAGATACTAACATCTTACAGGAAGGTCGAACACAGACAAATGATGTTGTCAAAGCTACAGCTTAAAACTCAATGCCAAAAAATGCATAACAGTACCCTTTTGGTAGTCAGCCTCCCAGGGAAACTACCTAATTGAGAAAACAACCCTAAAAGTAGACACACTCTACTGGACTGTAGTCAGAGATTTTGGGGACTCATGTGGAGAGTAACCTGGCTTTTGGCCAGCATGTGTCTAAGCTTGTTAGAAAATCATTCTATGTTACTCAGCTTATGAATAAAAGCATGGCATCTATGTTCAGGGAAGTCATCACACCACTGTACTCAGCCTTCATCAGACCATTGAGTAAAACACCCCTTTCTTAATGTACCTAATCAGTCACATGCAACAACTAGAATGTCAACAGAGGTTCCTCACAAAAAAGAATATAGCTAGTGAGCACATTGCGCTATGCAGATCACCTCAAAGCTCTATGTCTGTACTCTTTTTACTTTAGACTGCTGAGAGACAATGTATGCCTGGCATACAAGGCATCCTTAGATCCCACTCTAATGGACCTTTTTAATATCTGCAAAATAAATATCACCAGAACTACTAGATCTAAAGATTTAAACCCTGCCTCTGACTTACCTGTCCTCCAGCATGTCCTAATTATGTATCACAGAGAATCCCCATTCTCTGGAATAGGCTTCCCATGCATGTGAAGTAGAGACTTTCCCTAACCCTATTCATGAGCAGTATGGACCAGTGGGCTGATATTGGAAATTCACCTCTGGTCTAATACATGTGTCTCTGATGGATAGAGAAAGCCATTATATCATGTCCTAACTAAAATATATCCCTTAAAATAGCGTTAAAGATAAATAATTCATGGGATACATTTGGGTTGCATGGCTAGGCTTATAAAGGCCTCAGTGGTTGTTAGCCTAGTATATACCTATGAACCTGTAAACCTATCAAGTTTGTCTTTATGTATCTCCCTGTTCCATTCAATCTCTGCAGGTGCTGGAGATAAAGAAAGAGCAAAAAAAAAAGGCGTATAGTATCATGCATTGGCAGGGTGCATGGAATGGTAAATTATGCTATACTTACAGTAAGGTCATAAGGAGATAGTAGTTATGTCTTAATTTCATCTTCCCATAGGCCAGGAGAGCAGGCTTGCAGCAACTTAAGTTAGTGTAGTGGTGACGGCACTGCTCCCCTTTGTATGAAAGGCCAGTAGCATGGGTGATACCCTTGGCCAAACTATTCCAACCATCATCCTGATGCTCTGACCCAGTATAGCCATCCTGCAGGAGCATATGGCTGTAATGTTCATGGAGGATGTCCAAACAAATTTTGGAATTCTTCCTCATACCACCACTGTGCTCTAAAAAGAACACTACTATCACATTTTCCAGACACACTTTTCACACATTCAAAGATTTCATGAAAAATGGCAGACACTTGGCACCCAGATGATTTTTCATGTGTTTTATCTTTTGCACAATGATGGACATAGAGGGAATTTCATTTACAAGATGGATGTCCATATAATAAAATAAAGGCACTATATTAGTATAGTTCCAATCACAATTTAAGGTGTGAAACATGGCATTCCTCTATCCATCTTTATGGTACTGAGAATGTATGCTCAATAGCAACTTCCATCTTCTTGTGGTTAACTGTAGCATGGCATTTACTTTTGACCTTCCATCTACAGACTGTGGAATGCCACCTCTCATAATGTTGAACAAATGGGCAACATATGGTACACTTACAACTTACCAACAAGCTAAGCTAGAAAGCTTATAGCGTTATTAACAAGTGCCATGTCATATTTATAAAATATTCTTTAGATGAATTAATATTATTCAGTGTAATTTATCATGAATATTCAGTGAAAAAAATTGCTAAAACTCGAATGTGTAACAAACCCTTTCAATGTGGAAATGAGATGAACATGGCTCTTTAAAACTTAACTTGAGGAACATTCCTCATAATGGATTTTTAATTCCAACCGATCGTGTATCTCTTTCCACAATTATACTGCAAACCTCTGGCCTCGAAATGGTTAAGTTATTTTTATCTCAGTAGACTAATTTTTCAAACAGGTATATCCAGTACCATCTGTAGTCTTTTGGAATCTGCACTAGAACACAACATTTTTCTTTTTGATAATGTCTATTACGACATATTTATGGAGTTGTGATAGGGAGAGCAGTAGCCCCAACCTTTACTAACTTAGTGCTTTGTAAGTGGAAACAGCTTTCTGTTCATTCAGCAACTTCATTTCATAAGGTCAAATTTTATAGTAGCCTTATGGATGAACTGGTTTATTTTTTATAATGGAAGGTACTTTGGATGATGTGGTTAATTTAACTAATTGTTTAAAGTGTAGTTGTGAGTTTCTGAATTTTACTTTCAATGTTAGCAGTGAAGCAATGCAGTATCTTGATGATATTATTAGATTAGACAAGACAGATAAGTATTTTTCCTCTACAGTGTACAGGGAATCCAGTTTTGCTAACAACTGCATTCACAGTACTACTGCACATCCTTTATGTTATAAAGAATATTATTAGAGAACAGGACACAAGGCTTTCCAAGTTGATTATAGAAGATTTTGTGTTTGACACAGAACTCAATCATTTGGTAAAATTGTTTTTGGGAAGGGGTAACAATAAACATTAATTTCAGATAAAAAACAAGTATCTATAGGAGGTCTTTAAATAACTACTATATCACCTATATTGCCTCTAACATCCATATATATGGGTCTACTTCACATAACCGAATGCTCAAATGTTCGCAATTCATATGGCTGAGACTATATGATCGAAAATTTGAAGGTTCGAAAATGTGAACTAGACCCGTAAAAATAAAAAAAAACACACATTAAACTGTGTATAGCAGGGGGCTTCGCCCACCTGCACCCCCACACCCCCCCACTTAAATATACCAACTCCGAGATCGCACTACAGCGAGAACAAGGGAAATCTCCCAGTCCTCGCTGTATGCGATTTCCCGTTCAGAATGTCAGTATTTCAAAACTTCGAACATATGGTCTGTGATCATATGGGTTTCAAAGTTTTGAATTTCGGCATTCTGAAGGGGACCCATATATATATATATATATATATATATATATATATATATATATATATATATATATATATATATATATATATAGGTTCATAGGTTCATAGGTTCATACTAGGCTATCTGCCCTAGGGCATTTATAAGCCTAGCCAGAATGTGTTTGGCTTTCGCCACCCATTTTAAATTTATTTTGCTATGCCCTTTTTCAAGGTTAGTATACTGTGCCTCTGTCTAACAGTGACACAGAAGTGATACCAGGGTAAACCTCGATCTCCCATCCACTCATCAAGATTCCTCTTGAAGAGAGTCAATGAGGGACTCTGCCTAACCTGAACTGGGATTTTATTCCAGAGTGAAGGGAGCCTCTGGGTTATGAATCTGTCCCTCCAGCATGTCCTATTTATTTCAGTGCAGAGGTTCAAGTCTCTCGAGCACGTAGCTCGATGGGATTTGGATTTTCTGAGGTGCAGCATGTCCATTAATTCCGGGTTGGACATGGCTTTATACGTCAGGCACAGATCGCCTCTGAACAGGCTGCATGCCACTGAGTAGAGCTGGAGTTTCTTTAACCGGGCAGCATATGGCATCTGTTTGAGTCCTTTGATCCTCTTGGTGAGGTACTTTTGGGGTCTTTCCAGTTGCTGCAGGTGTCTGGTAAGGTACATCCCAAAAGGGGCATTGTACTCAATTATGGGCCTGATGAGGGATGAGTAAAGAGGCACGATGACCTCCCCTGATCTAGTTGTGAATCCTTTCATGATTAGGTGGGCTATATAAAATGTTTTTCTAACCACTTTGGCCACGTGGTTGTCAAATGAGAGATTGCTATCAACTTGGGTCCCTAATTACTTTTTCTGTACTTAATGGATTACCACCTATGTGGTAATTTGTGGACACTTTGTTTTTGCCAAAGGGGATGACTATACACTTTTTGGCATTTAGCTTGAGGCCAGGGCTCTGGCACCAGTTGTCTGTTTCTATGAGGCCCTTTTGGAGGATGCTTGTGTTAGCTGGAGAGTCAATTATGGTGCCCAGTTTGCAGTCATCTGCGAACTTGGTCAGCCACAGTCCTTCCGTGTTGGCCTGTACCTCCGAGAAATATATACCGAACAAGAGAGGTCCCAGGACTGAGCCTTGTGGGACACCACTTGTAACTGGTTTGGAGTCTGACATGGCTCCAGCAATTCTAACCATGTGGGTTCTGTCCTTGAGCCAGTTTGCAATCCATCTAGTGACATAGGGGGTTTATATTTAAGCTGGAGAGCTTATCTATAATGCCCGAGTGGGATATTGTATTGAAGGCTTTTGTGAGGTCCAGGTAGGCTGTGTGGACCACCTTCCCCTCGTCAGTGGCCTTGGTGACTGTTTCAAAGAAATCAACCAGGTTTAAGAGGCAGGATCTGACCTTAACAAAGCCGAACTGGGTAGGATCCAGTGTCTGTAGGTACCCAATATCTTTATTTATGAGGTCCATGATGATCCTTTCCATAGCTTTGCAGACCAAGCTAGTCAGGCTTATAGGGTGATAGTTTCCAGGATCCATTGAGGCACCACCTTTATGGAGAGGGACCACTGTTGCTGTACGCCACTCTTTGGGGACATATCCTGTAGTAAGGCTGAGATTGAACAGTAGTTTTATGTTTGGGTTTAGCTCTTCTTGGATTTCATGTAGGACGCAGCCCGGGACACCGTCTGGTCCCATTGATGCTGTGTTTTTTGCTTTGGAGAGGGCGGCTCTTACCTGAGCATCTGAGATGTCAGGGGGGCAGCACTCTGCTGGGATAGATATTTGCCCTTTTGGTGGGGAGGCGGGGGGAGTTTGCGCTGAACCTGTCAGCTAGGATGTTGGCAATGTCTGTGGGTTCGGTGTATTTTTTGTCATTTTGGACTAATTTTGTGCATATCTGGGAATTACCACCCAGTTTCCTAACATAACTAAAGAAAGCCTTGTGATTATCCTTAGTGTCCTGTGCAATTTTTCTCTCTAAGCTGGCCTTAGACAATTTTATGAGTGCCCATAGTTTTTTGCTAATACTGATCAGTGATGCCTTCCCTTTTTGGGATTTTGCTCTATCGTTTAGTAGCTTCCTCCTTCTATTGTATAGTTTGTTTATGGCTGGGGTCCACCAGACAGGACGTCTGCCTTTGGAGGATTGGCTCTTGGTTTTATTTGGGATTGCATGATCCATGCATTCCTGAATGTGTTCATAGAATGCGTTTATAAAGGATTCTGCGGTCTGGGCCGTATTTTCCACAGGCTCGGGGGCTTTGAAGGATTCCACCTCGGTTTTGAGGAGTGTGAAATTTGCTTTAGAGAAGTTTTTCACTGTGGTTTTCTGGTATATATATATATATATATATATATATATATATAATTTTTTTTATGTGTGCCCTCCCTTTATTAACAATAATATAAGGCTGCTAAGGTATATAATTTGTATTTGCTTTTCTCTTCAGAAGTAGGGTCTTAATTCATGCATTTGTATGCATTTTTTATGTATTTTGTATGAGTAGTGTACATTGCTCATAGGTATGATGAAAGTTCATTTTATGAGTATACATGTTTTTATAACTTATGTGAGGTTTTTGGGTGATTTTTCTTATTTTTCTGCTTGTTATTATGATTTTTAAAAAAATGTTTATTCTGACATGCAGGTTTTAGGTTTTGTGTTCTTGTATGCATTTTAATGAGATATTTCTATGTAATATATATATATATATATATATATATATATATATATATATATATATATATATATATATGTATATATATATATATATATATATATATGTGTGTGTGTAATGCACATTTTTATAGATGAGGCATATATTGTTGTATGAGCATACAAGATTCTCAGTTACGTGCCTGAAATAGTAAATTATGTATGTGCCTATTTTATTTAGTTTATTTCTATGTCTACAATATATTTGAAGAGTATATTTTTAAAAATGTTAGCTATGAGTTAATTGGTTGTATTTTATTGAATAGTGAATGTTATTTAAATGATTTCATGACCACTATTTCGTCAGTGGTCTGATGAAGCTCTAAGTGAAAGCGCTTACCTATCTGTAATAAAATAACTTTTTGCTAGCTTGAAGTATCATTTGGATTCTGCCATAATTCTGTTGCAGTCTTATTATAAGAGAAGTCATAGCCTGCCTGTTCCTGGACTGTTCATGATACCTGTTTTTTACTTATTATTTAGTTTGAACGTTTCCACGTTAATCCTTGCTGTGCAGTGTTCATTTTGGTGCTATTTTAATTTCAGATAGTTTGGATGAGGTGAAGTTAGAAAGGAGAAGTAAATGGTCTCCTATTTTAGGTCCATCAGAAGTAATTACTAATAATAAACATTATAATGATGAGAGAACTGTGAATTTTACTATTACGCTTCATATTATGAGTAGTTTGGATAGCACTGACATTAGAAATGTTTTAAAGGATAATTGGAAAGTCAAATTGGGATATCCTGATTTGGATTCTGATTGGCTTCTGTAAGCTGGGGGAACAACCCCTGTTTATTGGCAATAGAGGATCTAATTTAAAAGATTACTTGGAGTTCAATGGAGCAATTACCAGACATAAAATAGTGACAAATAAGCTCAATGACATGTACAAATGTGAATTTTGTAAAGTGTGCAAATACATTTTTTTTATTTTTGGAGATTATAGTAATACTATCTTTGTTAATGTTCGATATGATTGTCAAACAGATTTGGTGGTTTATAGTGCAGTACATTTCTCTTGTTCATGTTTTATATTGGAAAAACTAAACAGCAGCAGCACCAAGAAAAAAAATCAGCATGCATGTAAAATCAAGACCAGAGATGGTAATAACGCACTATATGAACATTTATCAATTTATGGATCATTTAATAAATTTTTATTGCATGGTTTAGAGTGTGTTCCTGTTGATCTTAGAGGGGGATATGGAAAATTTATTAGAAATAAGTCAAATGGCAATTCAGACTCAAAGCAAATAAACATCAGGGTTTAAATGAAGCCACTAATATTAAATGTGTTTTAAAGGGTAAACAGAAAATATGTAATTTAATTTTTCAGTTTTTCAATCTGATCATTTAATTCATATGATAAGAGAGTATTTAAGCACATATCTTTTGTCTAAATTCAGTACTGATGAAACCCATGTGGACGAAAGCCCTTCATGGAATTGTGGTAATAAATCTTATGGATTTGTGACATGTGTCCTCCATTTTTATGTATTGTCTTTTCTTTGTTAAAGTTTAGCTGTTTTGGTGTGTGTTTTCCTTTATCTTTAATTCATCATAATGAGGTACACTTGAGAGGTGCAAACATGACAATATCCCTACTCCTGCAATCTGGGCTTCCAGTGCATATGCAGAGCTGATCTCAGGTGCTTCGTTATGTGCACTGCATGCTGTAGATGTCAACATGATGTTTTATCTTGTTTGCACATTTTACAAATTGAGCAAGTCAGTAACAAAAATGAGATGAGCTCTGATTAGCATAATCATCATGCACAGAGAGGGTAATCTGCACAATATAAGCCTGACTGGAACCACAGATTATCACTATGCTATGGAAAACAAGCTTTTGTTAAAATCCTGAATCTTCTAACCTCTATCACTTGTTGCTACATAATAAGATTATTTTCTTACATAAGGTATGTTCTACTTTTAACACCTACTTCTTTGTACACGAATACCGTTCTGTGTGCTGTTTACTGTAAGACCTAGAAGTGTTGGTCTTTTTCCAGTGTATGTACATGTATTAGCCAAAGTCATCTGAAAGGGTATACTGCAAGTTTACAGGCCATAGTACAATGCAGTCATATTATGGTCGGTTGTAGATGAAGAATCAGCAATAAAATATAAACAAATGAGAATAAAACTCAGTAAAGAATGCTTCAGAAGACTAAAATTAATATTGAAAACAGCCTTGACATCTAGGAGTAAAGTCCAAGCTATAAACCAGTTTGTTCTTATTGTTATAACTTACAATTTTGGGATGATTGACTGACCTCAAAAATTACTGGATCAGTTGGACAGGAAAACAAGAAGAATGTGTCACGCTTATGAAATGATATATATAAAATACATATATATCAGTGCATTATATATTCCTCACTCTAAAGGAAGAAAGCCCCTCCTCAAAACTGATTGTATGTATAGATCTGCAGCTGAGGAACTGCATACATATAAAAGCCAACACTAGATGAAGGAAAGAATAAACAAACAACAAAGCCAGTGTACCACTTTATTCTACTGGTACCACAGCTTTTTGCCATCAAGGAATAAATCACACAAGAAACCAGCAGTCCTAAATACATATGTTGACTAATTAATTACTTAATGAATTGATTGATTAATTAATTAATCACTTAATCAATTAGATGTCATACTGAATTTAAATTACACTTCAGTGAAATAACAATGCACCCCCCAGCAATTTCAATACATTCCAACCCCACTGAACACTAACAGATAACATAAATAACATGCAAAAATGTATAATTTTTTAAATATATCTAATACATAAAAAACACATACAAAATATAAATACATTTTAGACCTCTTCAAAAATTTAAAGAAAATTCTAAATTCAGCCTACCAGGGTAAAGGGTTCCATAATTCAAAATATAAGTAGTTTCCAATTGATTTAATATAGAACGAAAATCCTCCTTCAAACCTATTGGTCTAGCCAAAATACTAAAAAACAGAGATGTCCCATTACCACCATATTTCTTAGAAAAATGTTCGGCAGCAGGGCTTTCCCTTCTCTGGTTTCTAATATCAGCCAGCTGTTCCAACACCCTAATTCTCGCCATTCTTTTTGTTTGCCTTATATACCAACAGGTGTTTTCACATCCAAACCCAAAAATATAGCTCACCCCACAAGACTTACAACTAAATCTTTCATTCGCCACATACCTACGGCCATTAATAGTAGAACCTGAAAGATTGCGTATTCTATTGCAAACACTACAATTACCACAGATAAATGAACCCACTTGGAAGCCACTAGGCTGCATAATTTTAATAGGTCTATTCAAAAGTCTTTAAGTTACAATAGTGACTAAAAGAAAAAGTCACTTTCGTAGTGAAGATTGTACTTAAAAAACTACTTCAAATAACCATAGGCCATAGTTCCCTAACTATTTTGATTAAACAGTCTGAAAAAGAGCTATACCTAGTAACATAAAACAACCTATCAACTTCCCTTGTACTACTCCAAGTATCCCTACCAAAAGAGCTTCGAAAAGACCTCCCAGCATCAGCCACATTTTCTACTTTTTTTTAGCTTTATTCAGAATCTCTCTAGAATAATCTGTGTTCATGACTCTAAATTCTACCTCTGACAAAAACTGACCAAGAAGCTTAATATCAGAGGCATTCATAAATACACATTTAAATTCCCCAAAAGGTAGAGATTTAATGAGATGGGGAGGATGCATACTTGAAGCATGCAAAAAATGTGTTTACTGCATACATATATGCTGACCTTACCAGCTCCAAACATAATGAAAGATCTGATGTTGTCTTTTCCATCTGGGTTCAACTTGTGGGTTATCGAATCCGACTCTCATTTGAGACTGGTCGTTTCCAAAAGACTTCAGCCCCCATGATCTGCCTCCTCTACCCATGATAGCTCTGTACTGAATTACCCCAGATCTTATTTGCTGCCTTTCAGGATAGCAGCTTGAGTTTGAGCTCCACTAGGGTGTATCCTTTTTATGTGTCTTCATGTCATATTTTCTTTCCTGTTTTCCTCTACCCAAGGTTTTGCTTAATAATTAAGTGTGTTCTTGCATTTTTCTACCAGCTAGGGTTAGGTAATAGTGTAGGTTTAACATTAGTGTAGTATTGTTTCATAGTGTTTGTGGGCTCTTCCCACCTTTTTGTGCAGAGTTATTTCTTTCTAGTTGATAACTTTCAAATAGTAATGTGATTTGGGTAGCTGCTGCTTATAGTTAGGTAGTGTGTTTTTCCAGTATATTGTGTGTTGTGTTGTTTGACTGTTATTGATGGATAAGAGATCTAAGAAGTGTGTGGTGAGGAGCCCCAAACTCCCTTCCCAAGACTTGCACATTCAGTGCATGTACTGTCTTGGGACTGCTCACTTGGAGACCCAGTACACCATTTGTGACAGCTTTGGGTCCAGGGCTGCCAATGAATAGATGGTCAAGCTGTTCCTGAAAGGTCTTTTGCCTGGCAGGGATGCTTCCTCCTCCACTTTGACTACCAAAAAACATAACAAGAGTGATCGGGGATGAAAAGAAGGGACTAAGGGCCCCAAATTGCCCAAGGGGTATCATAAATACATTGCTTCCCCTGCTTCCAATCAGCCAAATCTGAAGATCTAAATATCTTCAGTTCCTCTAGTTGTCTTAACACTATCCTTGGATCTGATGACTCGTTTCATTCTCCCATGGTGCTGACTGTGGGGAAGACCCCTTTCCCAATGCTGAGCATTCCTAGCCAGTTTTTGCCAAGAGGTGTTTCCTTTGGCAAGGTTCATTCTCCCTTCTCTCCCTTTACTCCCTGGGAATTTTTTTCTGGAGTCTTTACCATCTCTGAGCTGGATGTGATCCTCCCCAGTTAGGGCCTGGTCCTGGGAGCCATCTACAAGTAGGCAGGCCTCCAAGCCTCCCTTGTTAGCTTATTTGTCTCAATTGGTCTGATCAGTCGGGAGTACAAGACCTGCCAATTTGTAAATTGGTGTAACGTGGCTGGGGACCCTGTCCCATAGGTTGAGCCTGAACAGAAAAGGCAACATTGGATATAATAAAGTTATGTACTTACCACAATGATAGATTCATGTTGTCTGTTTCCATTCAATTCAACCATCCCTCCTATTTTCTCCTTCCTGTATTGTGTTTCTCTCAATCCTTGGATGACTGAGCTGTTTTCTCTTCATTTTGTTTGGGATTCTTGGTGTCATGTTCTCAGAATTAGCAGTGGAAGCTGTTTGGAGAGGGACAGACTCAATCTGAGGTAATTATGTATAGAGCTGGGTATTATGGGTAGATGAGGTGGAACTCAGGGTCTGAAATCTTTTGGAAATGGACAGGCTCAAATCCCAATTGGAGCTGATAACCCACAGGTTGAGTTGGACAGAAACAGACAACATGGAGCTATCATTATGGTAGTTCATAATTTTGTTTTTAAAACATGAGATGAAAAAATCTAAGATGGCATCCTTGCTTAGTTTAACAGAAGTGTTTCAGTGTATAGTGAAAATGGAAATCAGATCAGAAGACAGAAATCAGGCAGCAACTAAATGTCCAAAAAATAGAAGAAAGAGTATAAGGAAAAGGATGAGATGAGAAGGAAAGTCCCAGTAGTAGTAGGACCAACAGGTCTAATAAAATAAATTACAGTTGTACTTTGATATGCTACCAGTACAGATAACTCTGTATGAATTACAAAAAGAGTCAGTTCTGGGCACATTGCTGGTAACAAGACTGAAGCAATATTAATTTCATGAATTTTAACTGTATCTTGACCTAGGTTTGGGGTCCATTCCTGTCATGGTATTAGAAACCCAAAAGGCTTGGGGAAATTAAATAGTGTAATGCTGTGTACCTTACACATATAGGATTACAATTTAGAATTTCTACAAAGTTCATAGCTAATGATCATATGCTTGTTAACTTGGGTCCTTGCTAATTTGCAGTCATGTGCTGGTATTTTTCAGGTGAGGAGATTGTGCTTAGGTAAAATAATGTCTGACATTCAAGAAAAGTTTGATGTTAAGTTGTCTATCTTGCCTTCATTCTTGCTGGATGGGTTCGGAGCCGACCTCGGCTCTGACTCGGCCACTCTAAAAGCTCGAGAGTTGGTTCCACCGGCTCGAGGCTCCCCTTATATCCCACAATGCTAGGCGAGAGTTACCTCAGATCTCGTTTGCCGCTACAGCTTCGAGGTTGGTTTTCTACCGGTTCTTGGTAAGTGACTTTTTCTTGTGTAATTTAGTCTATCTAAACCCCTTTAATTTTAATATTTTTACTTATTTCCCTTAGTTTAGAGAAATTTTTATCCCCTTCCAAAAAATTCCCGTTTTTTTCCCTCAAGAACTTTAGGTTCTTCCCTTGGGCCTACAGGCCTTTTCTCTTCCCTAGTGGAGTGTGTGTGTATTATTTTAAAATCCTAGTTAGTGGTTTTTATTATAATTTAACTTGACAGGGTGTAATTAGTGTGTTTGTGTGTGTGTTTGTTTACACCTGTTTAAAAATGTCTAAAGAAGCAAAGGTCTCCGGATTCAAGAAGTGTGATGCGTGCTGTCAGAAAATGTCTCTGACAGGCGCTCACACTTCTTGTGTCTACTGACTGGGGCCTTTGCACCTGCAGGACTCCTGTGCTGTGTGCCATGGCTTCAGCCCCAGGGTCCTGCAGGAAAGAAAAAATAAATTGATATTAAGAGGCTTACTCAAGCCAGAGGATTCCCTATCTGTTTCAACAGGGAAGCCCTCTAAGGCATCTAGGTCTTCGGCTCCGACAACTGAGCCGAGACCTAAGGTTTCTCAACCTCTGCCTTCATCGGCTCCGGCTGGAGCCGATAAGTCTCAGTCCACAGTTTCTGTGGCTCCCGGCTCCGGCGGGCGAGGTAGTAAGTTCCGTGTCGGCTCCGACCAGACCTTGAGCCGACAACTAGGAAGAGGTCCAGGTCACCATCTCTTGGCTCCGTTCATTCGGCTCCAGGATCTCCCCTGCTGTCTGTTCGGGGCCAAAGATCTCACTCCTCTAGGTCATCGAGGCTGTCGGATCATGACCTTCAGAGGGTAGTGAGTCGACTTCTTAAGTCCGAGGCACCGGCCCAGATGCTTCAGAGCCCGACTCATCAGTCGATGCCTGCCCCGGTCCATCAACATATTCCTCCTTCGACTCTCTTGAGCTCGGAGCCGGGTCACATCGGAACCGAGACTGTGATAGCGTCGGAGCCGATACAATTGTCTTCGGCTCCGTCGTCGGCTCCGTTTTCTTCCTTGGAAGAATCTCGGCGCCGGACTTCCTTCGTCGGCTCCGAGGGGGTGAGTGGCATCGGACCCTTGTCCGACCCCCCTCTCCCTCTCGGTGCTTGGCTGGTGAGTTCGGCTCCGACATCGGCCTCGGAGCCATCACTGTCGGTGCCGAGGGGGTTCTTAGCTTCTCGGGCGGGGACCTCTGGCTCTGCCTGACAGGGGTGCATTCGAGGTCATGCGGAGTGTGTTAGAGCCTGGCTCTACTCCACAGTCGGCTCCGTCCGCCCCTCCCTCTACGGTGCCTCAGGTTAAGTCGACTCACTCCCTCATCCCGGACCGCAGAGAGCCAGCTCCTCAGGAACCCCCTGTGGGGATTTCATCCTCTTCCGAGGCCTCTCCTGATTTGGCAGAAGAGCCCCCTCGGAAGAGGAAGTGTAAGAGGAAACACATTGACTCACCTGAGTCCATCACGTCAGACACAGATTTGGATGATTCTGAGGGTTCCCCCCGTTCCCCTTCTGAAGATGTCTCATTTGCAGACATTCTGGAGATCCTGAAACAGAGGGGAAATTGGCCAGCCCTCAACCCTTCGGAGGACGAATCTGTGTATCTTGAGGCGTTTGGCTCTCGTCCTTCCACCTCCTGGGTGTCCCCCCCCTTTGACCCCCTCATGCAGGTGGTTGCTAAGAAGGCATGGGCGGCTCCTGATTCAGTGGACCCCACTCCCAGGAGACCCTCCAAGTTCATAACAGCACCAGCAGACAAACAGTTCTTAACAAAAGGAGTTTCTGTGGATGCTATGGTGGTAGCTGCTGCCACTAAGAAGGAGCTAGCTGATCCTTCAGTACCTGTCCATCCACCTAACAAGGAATCTAGGTCCATGGACAGGTGCAGGAAGCGGATGTTCTCGTCAGTGACATTTACCATGCGTTAAGCTGAACTACCTGTGCCATTTTACTCGTCTTCAAAGGGACTTGATCAAGGAAGCGAGTGAAATGTTAAAGGACCCTACAGCTGCGGGGTTCCAAGATAAGATGAACACGCAGCTGGCTACCCTTAACTCCATAACCAACTCCTCCATGCGCCTTCTTTCATCTGGCGGCTGATGGAGCGAGCAGAGCTGCAGGGACAGGTGTGGCCTTACGTAGGCATGCCTGGATGCGGCTATGCAATTTCGGACCCCTTCAAGGCGTCTTTCACTAACTCCCGTTTGATGTATCATCCTCTTTGGTCCTCAAGTGAAAGAAACCTTGACTAGGTGCGAAACTGATGGCAAGACCCTTTCTGCCGTCGGAGTCCGTTTTTCTACTCCTTCTAGGCCTTACCCCAAAGGCCAGAAGGGTGGAAAGATGTGGTTCCGTAAACAATCTCAAGGGACTTCGCCTGACGCACAGAGTCGTTTCCCCGCCAGAGGCAGAGGCGGGAATAACAATGGTAGACGTCGCCCTAGGGGCAGGGGGGGTCCGCAGAACCAGGGCAATCGGGAAGCCTTCCCTGACAAGCCCTTTCAGCATCCCTGAGGTGTTGCCCGACTGCCCATCTTCGGAGGCAGTCGGGGGAAGATTGTCACTGTACCCAGAAGCCTGGCTATCCCTGACTCAAGACAAATGGGTACAGTCCATCATTTCCGAAGGCTATTCTATCCCCTTTCTTCACATTCCAAATCAGTCAAAAAAATCCCTTCCAGATGTTTCACCCACTCAAAGGGATCTAGCGGTTTTGGAGATTTCAAAACTGCTTGCAAAAAGAGCAATTCAGCCAGTTCCAGCAGACCAGCAAGGATCCGGAATCTACTCAAGGTTCTTTTTAGTTCCAAAGAAAACAGGGGACTGGAGACCAATTTTGGATCTCAGTGTCTTGAACAGATCAGTCAAGAAAACAAGATTTCGGATGGTCACGCTGCAATCCATCCTTCCCCTTTTGGGCAAAGGAAACTGGATGTGCTCTATAGACCTTCGGGATGCGTACTATCACATAAAAATGAACAGACGCTCCAGAAGATTCCTCCGCTTCAGGCTGGGAACCAGTCATTTTCAGTTCAGGGCCCTGCCCTTTGGTCTCACCACTGCCCCGGGTGTTTACCAAATGCATGGCAGTGGTAGCTTCTCACCTGAGACGACAAGGATTCCAGGTGTTTCCATATTTGGACGACTGGCTCCTCACAGCTCCCACCAAGCATCTCCTTCTGATGGCCAGAGATTACACTTTTCACGTTTGTCAAAAGCTGGGTATTTCAATAAATTGCGAAAAGTCTGTTTTGTCGCCTTGTCGTACTATTACCTACATAGGCGCAAATCTAGATACAGTAAACATGTCTGCAAGACTAACACATCAGAGAATAACAGACATTCACAAACTGGTATCACTCCTTTTCAACAACAACAGAATCAAAGCCAGGTTAGTTCTGAAAGTGTTGGGAATTATGGCAGCGGCCATACCTCTGCTTCCATTAGCCAGATTCCACATGCGGATCCTTCAATGGATGCTCTTTACTCAATGGTCATACCAGCAACTTCCAATGTCTCACACCATTATGATCACGCAAGCGTGCAAAAATCATCTCATGTGGTGGATGTCTTCCCTCAGCTCTTGTTGGGAAGACCCTTTGTTCCACCTCCTCCGGTTGCTACTCTGACAGCGGATGCCTCCTGATCGGGTGGGGGCGGCATTATCAGGGCAGGACGGTCCAGGGCACATGGCAACCAAACGAATGCCACTTGCACATAAATGTTCTGGAGATGAGAGCAGTGCTTTTAGCGTTGCAAGCCCTTCAAGACTCTCTTGCCTTGGGAGCGATTGCAATCCAAACAGACAATATGTCTGTAGTGTGGTACATCAACAAACAAGGCGGAACCAGGTCATACCCCCTGTGTCGAGAAGCACTCAGACTGTGGCAATGGGCGATTTCTTCTCAGCGGTTTCTGATAGCAACGCACATCCCCGGAAAGTCCAATCAAATTGCGGACAAGTTGAGCAGAGCCATACTCATGCCTCACGAGTGGTCTCTGAAAGACTCTGTAGTGAGAGAAATTTTTCTCAAGTGGGGTCAGCCTTGCTGCGATCTTTTTGCTACTCCCCAAAACAGCAAGTGCAGAGAATATTTCACTCTATTCCCTTTACCAGGCCAACCCAGCAGAGACGCTCTAGTCCAAGTTTGGCCCGGGGACTTCTGTATGCATTTCCTCCTTCCCACTGATCTCTCAAGTGATACAGAAAGCTATCGCTCAGAAGGCCTCATTGATCCTCATTGCTCCTTACTGGCCTCGACAAGTGTGGTTCCCCTTTCTACATCGTTTTCTCTTGGAGCGACCGTGGCATCTGGACCTAGTTCCAGATCTTTTGATCCATCAGTCGGGTCAGTTTCATCGCTCCCTCCCCTCTCTGAACCTCACTGCTTGGTTCCTCCAGTTCCAACCTTAGCCAGGCTTCCTCAATTATCTCACTCTGTTAGAGATATTTTGATAGCTTCCCATAAATCTTTCACTCAGAAGATTTATTTGAGTAAGTGGAAACGCTTCACATATTGGGCTCAAGGAAAGGACATAGATCCTTTCACTGCTTCCATCCAATTAGTCCTTGATTTTCTAGCTGAACTCTTCCATGCAGGTTCATCTCCCTCTACACTTAAAGTTCAGTTGGCAGCTATTTCTAACTTTCATGTGGGTATTTCTGAATCTGCCTTAATGTCCCACAAGCTTTGCAAAGCCTTTTTGAAAGGAGTTTTTCTTCTCAGACCTCCTATAAGAAATCCTCCTTCTCCTTGGGACCTAAATTTAGTTCTTGCTTCTTTGATTCTTCCCCCTTTTGAACCTGCAGTCTCCTGTTCTTTAAAATTATTATCATGGAAGACTCTTTTTCTGGTAGCTGTTACATCAGCTAGAAGAGTTTCAGAGCTTCAAGCACTCAGCTGTCATCCTCCTTATCTTTTGTTTCATAAGGACAGAGTATCCTTACGAACTAACCCGTCCTTTTTGCCTAAGGTGGTCTCGACGTCAAATCTAAATCAAAGCATTGATCTACCTGTCTTTTTTCCAGAATACTCCAATAGGTCTGAACAAAAATTACACTGCCTGGATGTTCACCGTCAATTGAGGTACTACTTGGATAGAACAAAACAGTTCAGAAAATCTGATCAGCTGTTTGTCTCCTATGCGGAAAGCAGAAAGGGACTTTCAGTTTCAAAGGTATCATTATCCAGATGGCTAACATCTTTGATTTCCCTTGTATATGAAATTAGACATCAAAAGCTGCCTGATAAACCTAAGGCTCATTCCACCAGAGCTTTGGCTACTTCTTTAGCCTTCCAAGACAGACTGCCTATCGACACCATTTGTGCAGCGGCTACTTGGGCTACTCCTCACACTTTCATTTCTCATTATAAGTTGGATTTAGCTTCTAGGCATAGAGCTAACTTTGGTTCCACTGTTCTCAGGAGTCTGTTCCGTTAGGCCACCGGGACAAGGTGCTAGGGCCGGTCCCATCCAGCAAGAATGAAGGCGAGATAGACAACTTAACATATAGAAGTTATGTTCTTACCATAACGTTCCATGTTAGTTGTCTTCTTCTCGCCTTCTTCTTCGTCCACCCTCCTTCCCCCTGGCCTGGACAGACCTAGAGGAGTTGTGATTGTGACCTCTCTTTCTACCACCTCTTTCTTAGACATATGCTATTATGCATATTTCCTGGTTCAGGATGTAGGTCACCCTTCTTTCTTCCTGTTGTTAGAGGTGGACTCTGTTTTACAGTTATACTGTTACTATTATAAGCTGGGGTTAGTTTACAAATGAGATCTGAGGTAACTCTCGCCTAGCATTGTGGGATATAAGGGGAGCCTCGAGCCGGTGGAACCAACTCTCGAGCTTTTAGAGTGGCCGAGTCAGAGCCGAGGTCGGCTCCGAACCCATCCAGCAAGAAGAAGGCGAGAAGAAGACAACTAACATGGAACGTTATGGTAAGAACATAACTTCTATTTTTGTAAATACATGTATTTTAGTGTCAAGCCCTACTAAAGGATAGCAGATGGGCTATTATTTTAGTATGAGTGCTAGGATTTGCAACATCTGTGTAAAAACCACAGCTGTTAATTCTTGTGTTTTCCATAACAAGAGAGATACGCCTATGAAACAGGCACAGAAAACCATACCCGTCTGCAATCCCAAGTTTACAGAGGCAAAAAAAGACTGGTTCCAGAGGTCCTCTGCCTCCAAGGTAGATGGCTCTTTGCCAGCCAGTTCCACCAAATGTCCCTTTTGGGACCATGTATGATAGGAAGTTGCTATAAATGTCAATGATGTGGGCTGTCAAGATTATAATTATGATACTGACCACCTCTAAGTGATGAATGTGGTCAGTACTGTCAGCCATAGGGTTTTAGCTGTGGCATAAGAATAGAGGCAGCTGGTAGTGGACTATCTTCAAAACCACTGCTTAAGGAGACAGAGAAGTTCTTGGCCTCATTTAACAGCAGTGTCACCTCCACAGAGTTCTATAATTTTGGTGCTGGAATTTGGGGAAAGAGCAGGAAAGATCCCAGAGAATTTCCATGGATAATGCCCCAGGTATGTAGTCCTTCTGTCCCTATCCAGCCCAATTTTTACCGGTTTGTCACATTACAGTTTATAATACTTGTCTCACTTATGCACTTATGCATCTGGCACCCATTTCCATCATGCATCTGCACAAAGTATGGCAGGATTATAACCTGATATCACATACTTATGGCTGTAATAATATTAGTTGCATGTGTAGTTGTGGTTTTGAGTCATACTAATACTGGATATATTTTCTTTTTGTGTATTCACAGGTGAAACATTCTCTGGCAATATCGCTGAGGAACTTCCCCCAGCTGATGTTGGGGGATTTTTAGTTTCTGATGATGATAGCAGTAATGAGCTGGCACAATTAGGGGTCGCAGTGTGCGTATGTGTGTGCTCGACACAAGCAGTGTGACTTCAACATCCCCTCCTCAAAGTATAGATATATTTTCTATGCTTGTACATACTCAGTGCACACTACCATCTGATAGTGCACACTATAGATCAAGGAAGTGTGGTGGCCCCAAGTGGAGACATATCTTTATTTGTCCCTAGTCATCATGGGCAGGAGGGCCTACACAGTGGGATTGGTACTGGTACTTATTGGAGCTATGGTTACTGCCCATGCCCCTGAGGTTGGTGTGTCAATAGTTGTTACCCAGTGTGTATGCAGGAACATTGTGGAGGCAGAGACAAGTCCCATCAAAGCCTCGACAGAGGTTGTGAGGGTAATCTAGGTTGTGCATGCTGACAGATAGGTGTGCACGATCTGTATGTGTGATTCATTAGATAGAATGAATCACATATTAGAATGAGAAGTGTCTACTCTGTGTCATCTGTCAGGGGCAAGAGGCCATTGTTGTGGCCATTTTATGTCATTCTTGGATGGTAGTCGACCTGGCAGTTGATAAGTGAGCTCCTACTCTTGCAGTGCTAGCAGTTCTTCTGCAATATCCATTGTGGATTTGTCTTCACTCAGGAAAGGCCATCCCTGTAGTTTTGGTCATTGTCATGCTAGCACATCCTCCAGCAGATGCTGGTCAGTCATGGCTAGGTAGCACACCAACATTTGGCCAAGGTTGTGATACAGCTAGTCTGTCAAATGTGCCCTGGACCTCTCCTCTAAGCCATGGTACAGTGCTGCACCATGTGTTGAGGCTGTTTCCCTGCAAACACACACAGACACATACCACCATAGCCCCCCAACTCACCCCACATATATCCACTGACCCTGGCCCTTCCTGACATAACCCCATCATAGCATTTCTGACATTCCCCTAAACGACATTTTCTTTTTATACATCTCAGTACTCCCACTACCACACTCCCCTATGAAAGGCATGGAATCCTGCACTCCCTTCTGTACTTGTGCAAATGATAACTGTGCCCTGCCTAATTTGAACTAGTAAAACAGTGGTAAGCGCGTTCACAATTCATTCAGGCAGAAAGTAACCCTTTTAAACACAATGTTTTATTTTATTGTTATTTTGTGGATGACCTGTTTTTAATATGGAAAGGGGACCAATTAACGTCTGAGAAGTTTAATGAATATGTTTCGAATACCTACCATTTTTTAAAATTCAAAATTACTATGTCATTAGATAAAATAGACTTTCTTGATATAACAGTAATGAAAATGAAGAAGGGACTTTGTAGACCACTTTATATAGGAAACCTATAAAAAAGGAATAGCCTATTACATAGAAATAGCATGCACCCAGGCCACACTTTTAAGAATGTGACCAAGAACCAATTCCTTAGAGTAGCAAGATGGAACACTATTGAATCAAATATGGTTAATCAAAGAAATCTAACTGTGAAAGATTTTGTTGACCGAGGATATAATTAAAATGAGGTGATGCATATATATGGTGATACTCAATGTCATACAGTAGGAAAGCTTTTCGTTCTAGGAACACCTTAGATATATCGACCAAAGATCGGATGAGTTAAGATGTATATTAACATATAATAAAAATACATCCACTGTTAAAAGAATAATTTCTTGACATTGGCATATTTTATGGGACATACTGGAACTTAAAAATATTATAAGTGAGCAACCTCACTTCACATATAACAAACATAAGAACCTTAAGAACATCTTATGCTACAAGGAGCAGCCTAAAATATGGTTCAGTAGTCAACAAATCAAAAAAGGCACATAGAAATGTGGAAACTGTAATTTTTGCATGTATATTAGCTAGTAATAGAAATATAACATTAAAAGCATATGGGAACTATAATACCAAGAACTTTGTATATGTGGCAATATGTATAATATGTGGCTCAAACTATTTAGGGAAAACCAATCAGAAACTAAAAGAACATATTTGTATACAAGGGTCCCCCTCAGACTCCTCCTGGCTTGTACTGCAAATACTTAGCACAAGGGCCTCCCTGTCATAGTAAGGTTTCATCATGTTAACATGGTACAATTTGTCCCTGCCTCTGGCCCTGCCTCCTGTCTAGCAGTTCTACCATGTAATTAACATCACTGACCTTCCTTACGACCTTGTAGGGTCCCTCCCAAGCTGCCTGTAGCTTGTTGTGTCTGACAGGAATGAGAACTATTACCTGCTGCCCTACAGCATACTCTCTAGCTTGAGCGTTCCTGTCATACCAGACCTTTGGGCTTCTAGCAGGTTCTTCTGGGCCAAGCCCATGAGTCCCCTGAGCCTTGTCCTGAGGTTTACAACATATGCCACAACAGACTCCTTGTGGGATTTACACTCACCCTTCCACTCATCTCGAATCAAATCTAGAGGTCCCCTCACCCTATACCCATACAACAACTCAAAGGGTGAAAAACCTATGGATTGATGGGGCACCTCCCTTTAAGCAAACAACAGATGGGGCAGATATTTGTCCCATTCCCTCTTAAAGTGGTCTACAAATGCCCATAGCATCATCTTGAGTGTAGAGTTTCACCTCTCAACAAGACCATTAGTTGGGGGATGGTAGGGTGTGGTCTGTAGGTGCTTCACTCCACAGCACCTCCACAGACAATCCAGCAGTTCTGACATTAAATTGGCACCTCTGTCAGTCAGTATTTCTTTTGGAAAACCTACCCTGCTGAAAATTTCTAATAAAGCAGTCACTGCCTCAGGGTATCTGTTAGTATAATCTACTGCCACTAAGATATACTTCTTTTACGTGGAACTTGGGGTACTCGGAGGCCCCACAATATCCATAGCTACCCTCTGAAATGGCTCCTTCATCACAGGCAAAGGCATCAAAGGAACTTTCACCTTGTCGCCTGCCTTGCCTACCTTTTGGCACAGATCACAGGTCCTGCAGTACCATGTTACATCTCTGGAAATCTCAGGCCAGTAGAAGTTCTGCATAACACATCTCTTTTACGTTTTATGCCCATATGACCTGCAAAGGGAATGCCATGGGCTATGGCTAGAAGTACCAGACAGTAGACTCTAGGCACTACCAACTATTGTATTCTCTCACTCTCTAGCCCTCCCTCAAAGGTCCACTCTCAATACAGTAACCCTTTGTCCCAGTATACAGATTCCCTCTTTTCTTGAGAATCAGGTGCCTCACTGGCTACCTCCCTCAGGCCTTGTAATGTAGACTCTGAGAGCTGAGCTTGTCTCAACTCTCTCTTTGTAACCCTTCCTAGCTCCCTTTCCATGGGAAGTCTGGTATTCTCTTACAGCGGTGCCTCACTGTTAACCTGGGTACTACTACTCACCTCTGCCCTTGCAGTCACTCTGTCCAAGGGAGCATCAGTACCCACAAGCAGCTGTGGCTCACCTTCAGTCTCACTGCTACAGAGTAGCTCCCTCCCTGAAGTAGCCAGCTCACCAGTCCTAGCTGATGTGTGTGGTCTGTCTGGGTCCCCCCCCCCAGGCTACTAAACCCACATGTTTGTCTCCAAGCCTGACTATGTGTCACTGCATGCACACAAAGTACTGCATTATCAAAATTATTCCCTACCAGGACATCTGCAAGGATATCCTCAAACACACCTATTTGCTTGCTTCCTTTTTCACCCTCCCAGTCAAGGTGAACCCTAGCCAAAGGAATTTGGAATGGGGTCCCACGTAAAGCTCTAACTGGAGTAGACTGCCCAAGCAAGTAGTACTCCTCTTTAACCATTGCAGGCTTCACAATGGTTAGGTCAGAGGCTGTGTCACTCTTAGCAGTGCCCTGTTTTCCATTTATTAAGATAGGATATAACCTCTTGTGGTAGTTTGGTACCCTTGTTGTATCCAGACAACTTACTGCTGGAATTCTGTCATTCCCACTTACCTATCTCCCACCTTTTGTTCCCCACCTTACCTCTGCAGACATCTATATGCTACATGGCCACACTGGTCGCATTTACACAATGTATCCCTTGATCCTGCCCATGTTCCTGAACTAGTGGCTTCCCCTGCT
Organism: Protopterus annectens; assembly: GCF_019279795.1. Taxonomy (NCBI): domain Eukaryota; kingdom Metazoa; phylum Chordata; order Ceratodontiformes; family Protopteridae; genus Protopterus; species Protopterus annectens. Next base: position 139,259,798 of record NC_056733.1, read on the forward strand.
ACTGGCAGACTCTGTTAGGGTGGTTTAGCTGCCCACCATGGGTTCTCTTAGACCCATTTGCAGAACTGGGTATCCCTTTCCTGTGCAGTCATGCCCTGCTTGCTAAATATACTTCTCCCTTTTTCCCCCAACTCATCTGTGGTATTACATTCCTTATCTGCTAACCAGATTCTCAAGTCCTAAGGGCTTGTTCCCTCACCAAAAGGTCTGCCAGCCCTTCAGAAGTGGTGACCTGACACCCACTCACCCATCTATGAAAATAAGTTCTTAACTCAGCAATATATTCACACCCATTTTCATCTGCCTTGCATCTATGCTCACGAAACTGTCTTCTGAAAGCTTCAGGTGTTAACTTAAATCACTATAATAAACAATTTTTAAAAGTATTATAATTTAAGCAATCAGTATCAGACAATTTAGAAATAGCAGTTACAGCTTTACAATGGAGTAAGGGGGTCGACATTACATTGATTACAAATCCTTTCAAACATATGAATAAAACTATCAAAATGATTACCCTCTGTAAATTGTGGAAGAAATTTTCTGACCTGTATTGCTTCTGAGGTTCGATTACCCCTTCCACATTACCTCCATGACCCTGGAAAAGAGTCAGCATCTCCTTTCCATGTTGCCTTAGCCTCTCATTTTCTTCAGCTTCCAGATGTGTCAGTCTCTCTGCTGCTTCTAGTTCCATTTGTTTCTCCTGCCACAGTCTCTCTGCTAATGCTAGTTCCAAACGTCTGACCTCCATTTCAAGTCTCTTTAACTCCAGATGAATTTTTTAAAGTCCTCTGTGGAAAGGTTGAACTGTCCATTTTCTGAGAGTTGTACATCCCCAAGGCCAGTCTACTTGTCCTCCTGGTTGCTGGTCTGTGATGCAGCTGTGGTTAAGGTTGCAATTGCTTTAGTCAGGTAGGCATGCCCCAGTCCTTTGGCTTGGCACATCTCAGCCAATTGGTTCATTGTCAGCTTGCCATACTCCTCTGCTGACATCCTTGTCTGCTCTTCCTGACTAATTAAGCTAACACAAAAATAAATAAAACTGTTGTGATAGGGAACTCTGAATGTTCACTGTGTGGCTGATTGAGAGTACAAACACCTTCTTTAGTGACCACTGTTTACAGGCTACAGGAGTTCAATATCCACACCACTGAATCCAAATATGAGATGTGGTGATCCCACGACTGCCACCAATAAATGTGATGTCCCACCACTGTCAACAGTAATCAAGGAGCCTCATTCCTCACCACTGGCACCAGTGGGGGATGTACATTGGGAGGATGACAAGTACAAACACAGTATTTCCAGATGCAACTCTCGGCATCAAGTGCAATTTCCCTTAAGAGCACACAGAGATCACAATCAGTCCAGGGCTAGTTTCTCCCTCTTTCTCCAGATCTCCAGTAAGAATCTGCACTGGCACAGCTATAGAGCTGAAATCTTAGCTGAGTGGCCAGGCCGAGACCACCAGCACCCTCTCTGTCCAACCAATGCTTTGTGTCCCTGCCCAAGTAGCTGACACACACACTCTTTGAGGTTTGATTTACACACACACACACACACACACACACACACACACACACACACACACACCTGGGAAAGGTTGGCACAGGTTTGCTAGCTATGCCCCCTTTTGCCCAGACTATAAGGTAGTTATCACTGCCACCAGCCAAATCCTTATCATCTATTTTAAGGCCCTTAACAAAGGGTGTTCAATCTTACTGTGTAATATTAATATTAATACAAATGGTAATCTGACCAAGAGCAAGGCTATTAGGAGTGGCCCTCAGTATCACCAAATAAATATACAAGTACTCTCTGAACATAAATATCTCTAGACAGATCAGCCACAATGAAATGTTTAAATATATTTAATAATAAATAATAAAAGAACAAGGCAATACTAAATATATATTTACATTGACATCAGAGTTCAAAATTACGGGAAATATTTAAAACAACATTGCAGGACAGTCTCAAATAAATAAAAACATCTAAATTAAGCTTTACTATATTCCTGACTATATCTTAGAGAATTGCTATAACCTATAAACTTACTCAGATCAAGGCAGATGTGTGGTGAATGGGTCTTCTGGTCAGGTCCAAGACAGACTACAGAATGCTCTCCCACTCTCTCTCTCTCAGAGATCTCTCAAATTAATATCTCAAATATTATTGCTGAGATAGCTTGCAGAATGGCATCATTTCTTGTCATCTGATTCTACCCCAGGTAACCCCCCCCCCCACTGCTGAAAGCTAGCAATATTTAGCATCCACCTGTGAAAATGCATAGACAAAGGATTTTCTGCAGATCTTTGGCAAATGGTGAAGTCATAAAACAATAAAACACTTCCAAAACAATACAGAAAGCTCCTTAGTTTTAGACATTGTGTCTCCTTGCTGCATTGAAACTGAAAGACAGCATCTTTTTTATGGCCTAGCCATAAAATAATTTAATTTCAGCTATTTTTCTGAAGTTTTGCAAGTTAACCTCATGTTTTCCAGTTTCCCTGTTAAAATATATGCATTTCAACAGTTACAATAGTGCATGTACATTTCTGTTCTATTACAGTAGGGTACACTGTGGATACATTTCAAACAGCACTCTGTAAAATACCTCTTCAGCACACGTCTGTACAAACCATCTTATATGGCATACAGCTCTAATACATTTGTAAGACAAACATCTTATATGAATCATGTTGATATTCACAAATTACATATAATTTACAAAATTCCAGATAGCTGTGCTAGCAGTACCGACTTTTGTTACACTTCTATATAAATCATGTTAATATTCACAAATCAGGGCTCCAGAGACACCTTCACTGGACAGCCCTACAAGCACTCCTGAAAGGGGGCCCAATTGCTTACCTCTGGAAGTAGTTGGGAGAAGATTTTTACTTCACTTGACAGCCTTGCAACTAACTTCAGATTCTTCAGTGCAGAAAGTCATTACCAGAGTAGTATATCCTTTGTTCCTTTTCCAATATCACAAAGAAGAGTTCCCGATGTACCATCCAATCAGAGGTACCAAGCAGTCTTGGAAGTTCAAAAGCTGCTAGAAAAAAGAGTCATCCAAGAAGTCCCACCACACCAGATAGGATCGGAATTTCACTCAAGTGCCAAAAAAGACAGGGGACTGGAGACCAATATTGGATCACAGCCTTATGAACAAATTAATTCAGGAAAGAAAATTCCAAATGGTCACAGTTCAGTCTATGCTTCCCTTTCTAGATGAAAATGATTAGATGTGCTATATAGTGCTGTATAGACCTTCAAGGCACGTACTACCGTATAAAAATGGACAGATGCTCCAGAAGGTATTTCCACTTTTAACTAGGAGACAGTCATTTCCAGTTCAGAGTGCTGCCCTTTGGTCTCACCACAGCCCCTAGGGTGTTCACCAAATGCATGGCGGCAGTCACAGCTCACTTGAGACTACAAAGATTCTGGGCATTTTCGTACTTAGAGGACTGGGCTCCTCACTGCCCCCACCAGGTGTCTACTGTTTCAAGCCACAAATTTCATCCTGCACCTTTTCACCTCCTTGGCCATCACAGTCAGCAGAGAGAAATCCCAAATGGCTCTGACATAATACCTGGACTTTATAGGAGCTTGCCTCAATACAATCTCTTGTGTAGCTTCTCTCCCTCTTCACAGACTACAAAAGATAAGGTCTTAAGTATGATCCATCATATCAAAAGACAAAGTCCCCACCTGCTTGTCCTTCAAACTTTAGGATTTATGGCAGAGACCATTATCTTAATACCCTGTTAAGATTTCACATGAAGCTACTTCAATAGCTCTTAGCTGCACAATGGTCCATCCTAACACATCTGAAGAGGGATCTATCCTGGTGGATGCCGTCAGAGAAAATTCTTCTGGACTGCCCCTTTATCCCCTCTCAGCCCATGGCCATAGTGACCATGGACGCTTCCCAGATGGGGGGGCATTATCTGGGAAGGACAGTTCAAGGCACTTGGTCTCTGCATGAGACCAATTTACACATCAATGTCCTGGAATTGAGGGCAGTACTGTTAGTGTTGCAAGCCTTTCAATCTTCCCTCCCTCCGAGGACAGTTGCAATCCAGTCTGACAACATATCAGTGGTTTGGTACATTAGCAAGCAGGGTGGAATCAGATCTTACTCCTGTGCCAGAAGCTCTCAGGATATGGCAATGGGTGATATCTTCCAACCACTTTCTAAGTTCCAACATGATAGCAGACAAACTGAGCAGATATATTCTCCTGCCTCACGAGTGGTCTCTCAGTCCCAAGGTGTCGATGGAAATTTTTCATCGATGGGGCCAGCCTTGCTGCCACCTTTTTGCTTCCCCAGTGAACAACAAATGCAGCAGCTATCTATTTTGCCCTAATCCCCCCTCAAGGGGAGTCCCCAGGAGATGATCTCCTTCTTGATTGGCCCTTGGTTCTTCTCTATGCCTTTACCCTCATTCCCCTTAAAGGATGAGAAGCACAGTGATCCTCATTGCATCTTTTTGGCCCCGACAAGTTTAGTTCCCCTTTCTTTGGACTCACCTAATTCACTAAACATGGAATCCTGACCCAGTTTAAGACATGCTGCCTCAGCATCAGGGACTGGTGCAGCCCAGCCTTCACAGTCTCAAGCTACAGCTTGGTTCCTCCAATTCCATTAGTTGTCAGAGTACTATAGCTTCCTCAGCACAAATACTTCTTCTGGCTTCTGATAAACTATCCACCAGGAAAATCTATCTTAGCAAATGGAAGAGATTTTCACTTTAGGCCTGTACAAATAATCTAGATCCCTTTTCAGCACCTGTTGAGAAAGCTTTAGAATTTTTTGCTTCCCTTTTTTATCAAGCTTCTGCTTCCACCATTAAAGTTCAGTTAGCGGCCATTTCTAATTTCCACAATGGCTACAATGATCATTCCCTAATTTCCCATCACTTATGCAAAGTTTTTCTTAAAGGTGCCTTATGCATAAATCGTCCATTCAAGGACCCCATAGCTCCATGGGATCTGACTTTGGTTTTCCAATCATTGGTACTGCCGCCCTTTGAAATAGCAGTAACTTGCCATCTCAAATTTCTGTTGTGGAAAACTCTTTCTCTAGTAGCCATTACATCTACCAAGTTTCTGATTCAAGCATTATATGCAAAACTCCCATATCTGGTTTTTCATAGGGACAGGGTTTCATTGAGAACCAACCCTTCCTTTTTTCCAAAGGTGATTCTAATATTATCAAGCTATTTATTTACCTGTTTCTATCCTCAATTTCTCCAATAAAGGTGACTATGTGAAGTTGTTCAATCTTGCCGTTCATTCATCACTGATGGGTTCGGAGCCGATCCCTTGGCTCAGACATGGCCATTAGCAAGCTTGAGGTTTATCAAAGGCTCAAGACCTAACCCCTTATTCCATGATGCACTGCCTGGAATACCCCCAGAGATAGTTTGCCGCGGCACAGATCTCGTGTTCTTCCAGAGCTCGATTCCTTTACTGGAGAAAAATAGGATTTACGCAAGTTAAATTCTTTCTTTCAAATAACTAATTTTTATTTATTGTTATTTACTGTTTACCCCTTGGTCCTGTATTATCTTTTGTATTAGGAAAGTGTAGTTTTTTGTTAGTTAAGTGCCCCTTGGGCCTACTTGTCAGGGCATAGTTGTGGACTAACAACTAACTCTATAGTTAACAGCAGTTGTCTTTATTTTAGTTGTGCAGTAACAACTTCTTTAAAAGTTTTTTTAGTTTACTTTAGGATGTCACAGGACAAAGACAAACGGCCTAAATCAGGCTTCAAAAAATGTCCAGATTGTGGACAAAAAATGTCCATCACCGATGGACATATGCAATGTGTATATTGTTTGGGCTCACATCATCTTCAGGAGTCATGTAGCATATGTCATGCTTTTCCTCTGAGGGTTTTGCTCGAGAGAAAAAGAAAATTAATAGATAGAGGCCTGCTCAAACATTCCTTTGATGAGGTTTTGTCTAGCCAGGATGGGGCTGGTCAGTCCCTTATATCTTCAAAATCTTCATTGGCTTCTAGTTCTAAGTCATTGAAACATAAGACTGAAAAATTGAGAGAATCTGCTGGAACATCGGCTCTAATGCATTCAGAGTTGACAGTTTCCATTGTTCGGAGCTGGCCTATGTCCCTGGAGCTGGTATCCGAGACTCCTGCTTTTCCCCTTCTTCAATCTTTGCCTTCTGTAAAATCTTCTAGGTCTTCTGTCAGCCTTTCTGATTCAGACATGGATCGACTGGTGCAGAAGCTGATGAAGGCTCCAGGACTTCCCAAATTGTTGTCAACTCCGACCATTGCGTCGGAACTGAAGACCACTGTTATGGACATTTCTACTCCTCCTCCGAGCCACACCAGTACTTTAGAGCTGGAGGGGGCGGTCCTGATTCTTGTAGAGCCCGTGGAGCTGAGGCCTGCTTCTGCACTATCGGCTCCATCTGCTCGGACTTCATCTGCGCCGACCGTGGAGTCTAGGAGCCCACGCTCTCCAGTCGGCTCCGGGGGGGGGCAGTTGCACTGACTTGTCGGTGCTGACTCTCCCTCTTGGGGCCTCAGCTCGGTTGAGCTCGGCTCCTACCTCGAGTTTGGAGCCCACGGCTTCAGTGCAGAGGGAGCTGGCGGTTCCTTTGGGGACTTCGGTTCCGTCGTGTCAGAGTCGTGAGGCTATCAGAAGCAAGAGGAGAGCTTTGTCCCCAATGACAATCTCAACTTCAGGTCTAGCCTCTTCTTCCCCTGTAGCTCCTGGGTCTGCTTCTGTTCCTGACATCCCAGCCCAGCATCGGGACCCTGAGCCTCAGGTAACCCCACAAGGTTTTCCTTGCTCTTTTGAGACCTCTCCAGAAATCCCCACTGTAGAGGTTCCCAGGAAGAGGGTGTGTAAGAGGAGACACTTAGACTCCCCACAGGAGTCTCTGACATCAGACACTGACTTAGATGAGTCAGAAGGGTCCCGACAATCTCCCTCTGAGGATATCTCCTTTGTGGAGATACTTGAAATCCTTAGGCAGAGGGGTGATTGGCAGTCCAAAAGCCCTACTGAGGATGAGTCAGTGCTACTGAAGGCTTTCGTGTCTCAACCTTCCACCTCTTGGGTGTCTCCGCCCTATGATGAGCTCATGCAGCTGATCTCTCGTAGGGTGTGGGAGTCACCAGACGCGATGGAGCCTGTTCCCCGGAGGCCTAATAAATTCATCTCTGCCCCCACGGTTAAGCGGTTTCTGGCTAAAGGAGTGCCTTTTGATGCCATGGTGGTGGTAGCAGCCACCAAGAAGAAATTATCTGAGACTTCTTCATCGGTCCATCCCCCTAACAGAGATTCTAGGGTTATGGACTGATACGGGAAACGCATCTTCAGTTTAGAGATATTTTCATTACGATTGCTGAACTACCTGACCTACTTTACTAGACTACAGAAAGATCTCCTCAAGGAGTTAAGAGATACTCTCCAGGGTTCTGTAGCTACGGGAGTTGTCAACAAAGTGACCACCCAGCTTGCTACCCTTAACTCCATAGTAAACTCATCCATGAGGCTCATTTCGTATGCTGCCAAGGGTTCGAGTAGGGCTGCAGGTTCAGGAATCGCCTTACATAGACAGTCCTGGATGCGCCTATGTTCCTTCGTGGAACCCCACAAGTCTTCTTTCATCAGTGCCCCATTTGATGGCACCGCTTTCTTCGAGCCTAAAGTGAAGGAAGCTCTCATCAGGAGTGAGCAAGACAGGAAGACTCTGTCTGCCATCGGAGTCCTTTTTGTCACCCCTACGCGGCCTTATCCCAAAGGCACTAAGGGAGGCAAGATGTGGTTCTGAACATCTCACACAGCCTTTCCAGACACCCATGGTGATACCCCCTTTAGAGGCAGAGGAGGGGGTAATAACAGAAGACGCCGGTCTTGAGGCAGAGGGGGCCTGCAGCATCAAGGTGACAGAGATCAGTTCTCTGGTCAACCTTACCAGCATCTGTGAAGGGAAGCCTGACTGTTCTACTCTGGAGGCAGTCGAGGGTTGCTTATCCCTGTATCCCTACGCCTGGCTAAAAATCTCCAATGACAAATGGGTACAGAGAATAATTTCCAGAGGATATATCATACCATTCACCTCCTTCCCAAAAACCCTAAGGAAAATCCCGGATGTACCACCCCGTTACAGGGAACAAGCAACTTTAGAGGTCCAAAAGTTGCTAGAAAAAAAGAGTCATCCAGCCAGTCCCAGCAGACCAAACAGGATCCGGAACTTACTCAAGGTTCTTTTTAGTACCAAAGAAAACAGGAGACTGGAGACCTATATTGGACCTCAGCAGACTCAACCAATTTGTAAAGAAGGAGAAGTTCCGGATGGTCATGCTTCAGTCTATTCTTCCCTTTTTAGGGAAAGACAATTGGATGTGCTCAATAGATCTCAAGGATGCTTATTACCACATAAAAATGGACAGGACATCCAGAGAGCACTTGCATTTCCAGCTGGGAGCCAGACATTATCAATTTCGAGCCCTGCCCTTCAGTCTCACTTCAGCCCCCAGAGTGTTCACCAAATGCAGGGCAGTGGTAACGGCTCACCTGAGGCTTCTTGGATTCCAGGTGTTTCTGTATTTAGACGATTGGCTCTTTTCAGCCACTACCAGGCATCAACTAGTTCAATCAAGAGACCACACTCTGACTCTCTGAAATCAGTTGGGCATTAACATCAACTTCAAAAAGTCTGCTTTATCATCATTGCAGCATATAAACTTTATAGGAGCAGAGTTAGACACCTCAACCATCACTTTAAGGCTAACATTAGAAAGAATCACTCTGCTGCATCAGCAAATCAGCTCTCTAGTATCAAACACGAAAGCACCAGTATCAGAAGTGTTAAAAATTTTGGGTCTGATGGCTGTTGCAATTATAGCCATTCCTCTAGCGAGAATGCATATGAGAATACTTCAATGGTTACTTTTCACTCAATGGTCTTACCAGGAGCTTCCCATGAGTCACACAATATTGATCACAAACTCGTGCAAGAAGGACCTTCAGTGGTGGTTGACGTCTCCTCATGTAATTGTAGGTCACCCATTTGTATTTCCACCTTCAATAGCCACTGTGACCACGGATGCCTCCCTGATAGGGTGGGGGGGGGCATTATCAGGAGAGGACTGGCCAAGGCACATGGACGGAACAGGAGTTATATATTTGCATATCAACATCCTGGAGATGAGAGCAGTACTTTTGGCATTGCAGTACTTCCAAGACTCTCTTCCTCATGGGACCATTGCAGTTCAGACAGACAACATGTCAGTGGTCTGGTATTTGAACAAACAAGGCGGGACCAGATCTTACCCCTTATGCTGAGAAACCCTCAGAGTTTGGCAGTGGGCTGTATCCGCCCAGCATTTTCTGTTGGTAACGCACATCCCAGGAAGATCCAATTTTATAGCAGACAAACTGAGCAGGGCAATTTTATTGCCTCACGAATGGTCCCTCAAACAAGAGATAGCGGACAGGATTTTCCGCAAATGAGGGCAGTCTTGCTGCGATCTTTTTGCCAGTCATCTAAACACCAAATGCAGAAGCTATTTTGCCCTGATCCCCCCTCCAGGGGAGTCCCCAAGGGATTCACTTGTACACGATTGGCCCCTGGGTCTTCTCTATGCATTTCCACCAATCCCTCTGATTTCAAAGGTTCTACAGAAAGCTTTGTTGTGAAGGAGGACTATGATTCTAATAGCCCCTCATTGGCCTCGGCAGATTTGGTTCCCATTCCTACTTCAGTACCTAGTGGAGAAACCATGGATTCTGGACCCGGTTTCAGACCAGTTGACACATCTGTCAGGGAACAACCATCCTTCTCTACAGTCTCTGCAGCTCACAGCTTGGCTGCTCCAGTTCCCCTCATAGCCAGGCTTGATAATATTTCTTCAGAGATGAGGCACATCTTGTTGCCTTCCCAAAAGCCTTCCACCAGAAGATTATACCTCAGCAAATGGAAAAGATTTTCTTTATGGGCATCCAAACAGAACATTGACCCTTATAAAGCACCCATGTCCTCCATCTTAGAATTCCTTACCATGATTTTTAACAAAGGTTCAGCAGCAGCTACAGTATGAGTTCAAATGGCTGCCATTGCTAACTTTCACCTAGGAATAGACGGATTTAACATTATGACCCATAAGTTGTCTAGAGCCTTTCTCAAAGGGACCTTCCACATCAGACCCCCAGTGAAAGTTCCTTATGTACCGTGGAATCTGAACTTACTATTGTCCCGGATTATTCTTCCTCCCTTTGAACCAGCATCATCCTGTGAGATGAAGTTCTTATCATGAAAAACTCTGTTTCTAGTGGCCATTACATCTGCCCATAGAGTGTCAGAGCTTCAAGCCTTATCTGTCAGACCACCTTATTTGATTTTTCACCCTGATAGAGTATCACTCAGAACAAATCCTTCCTTTTTGCCTAAAGTTTGTTCCAAAACTAATATTAATCAAGTCATTGAGTTACCAGTCTTCTTTCCCAACCATTCTAACAAAATGGAGTATATGCTACACAAACTTGATGTGCACAGACAGCTCAGAGTTTATCTGCACAGAACTAAAGATATTAGGAAATCAGACCAACTCTTTTTATCCTTTAAAGGAACCAGAAAAGGTAGGCCAGTGGCTAAAACAACTCTATCTAAATGGTTATCGGATTGTATTGCCTTTGTTCATTCAGCTGCCAATATGCCTTTGCCTCAAAAGATTAAAGCTCATTCTACCAGAGCAGTATCTACATCTGCTGCTTTTCAAGCCAAAGTGCCTTTAGATAATATTTGTGCGGCAGCCACTTGGTCTAAACCTCATACCTTCATCACTCATTACAAAGTGGATAAGGCCTCCAGGGACAGGGCCTCTTTTGGGTCCATGGTCCTGAGGAATGTACTTCCATGAGCCACCCGAGATTTGGGGTGCTAGGGACGCTACCCATCAGTGATAAATGAACGGCGAGATTGAACAACTTCACATAAAGAAGTTATGTACTCACCATAATGTTCCACGTGAGTTGTTCTATCTCGCCTTCATTCTCACGTCCCTCCCTCCATCCCCCACCTGGCTGACAGTTGACCTGGGATCTAGCTTCATCCTGGTTATGCATTCCTTTTTATTTTTTGTTGGAATAATTATTATCTGGCAAAAGTAGTACACGAAGCAAACAAGATCTGAAGTATTCCAGGCAGTGCATCATGGGATAAGGGGCTAGGTCTCGAGCTTTTGGTAAACCTCGAGCTTGCTAACGGACGTGTCGGAACCGAGGGATCGGCTCCAAACCCATCAGTGATGAATGAAGGTGAGATAGAACAACTCACATGGAACGTTATGGTGAGTACATAACTTCTTTATTGTTTGCATTTACTGCATGTTCACAGACAATTACATTTCTATCTTGACAGGACCAGTCTAGGAAAACAGACCAGTTATTTGTTCCTTTTCAGGTCTAACTCAGCAAAGACCTGTCTCAAAAGTTACACTATCAAGATGGCTAAGAGTCTGCATTACCTTCATTTACAGTCATAATAACCACAAGTTACCTGCAGCTGTTAAAGCACATTCCACCAGATCAATAGCCACATCAGCTGTTATTCACTCTAGGGCATCCATGGATGAAATATGTGCAGCCACAATATGGGCTACTCCACATGCCTTTATCACTCATTACAAATTGGATATGGTCTCCAGGGGATGAGCATCTTTTGGCTCTATGGTTCTCAGGAATATCCTTCCATAAGGCCACCCAGGACCTAAAGTAGCTGTGGACTGTGTCCCATTCGTCAAAAATGAATGAAGATTGACAACATCAGATAAAGAAGTTATGTTCTTACCATAATGTTCCATCTGTGTTGTCAATCTTCATTCCTTCTTGACATCCCACCCTCCTTCCCCCTCCTAGAGATTTTCTGTAGGATTGGCCACTTGTTTAGGGAACCTATAGGTTTCACCTTGGACATGGCTTTTACCTTTATATATTTGTTCTTCTGCCATACTTTCTGGCTGCAAACTCGTTCTGAGATAATTGTGAGAGGGGCACTGTGCGTAGAGTCTTAGCTCGAGAGTTTTTTTGGCTGATGTGAGCTGAATAATGGCCAGGCCAGTTCCAAGGAACAGAAGGCTCAAAGTAAATTAAAGATGTTTACATAGTTTTTATTTTAACAATGTTTTAAGTATTAACATAAGTTGATAATGGTTTTAAAGACAGGTTACTTTAAGATAGATTGTTTTTTTTTTTTTTTTTGATTGAATAATTATGTGGTTTAATTCTTTGATTATTGATGATGGTATAAGTGTGTTAGTGTTGAGTTTTAGTTGTTGTAAAGAAATCTTTTGATGAAAGTAAAGAATAAAGTTTTACCACTAATCCAACTGGTGGTCTTTGGTTTTACAAGCTCTTGTTGGATTTTTTGTTTGGTTTTTCATTTTTATGATATTCACTACTGGTTTAACATTGTTATATCCATTTTTATCTTTAAATTATGATTTTTACTGCAGATTACTTTATTTACATTTTCTGTGAAGATTTTGTCATTTTTGAGGGAATCTCTACATAAAGGCTTATTTATGATGTTTTAAAGACTTTTTATTTGATTTAAGGGCATATATTTGATTTTTGTTAGTATTTGGACAATTGAATATACTTGTGTGTGCTGTTTACTATGTAGTGCTATTGTAGAACAAGGCTTAGCAAAATTTAAGCTGTTTCTGCTATATTTTATGGTTTAGCCCTATTTTCAGTGTGGGAGCATAATTAATATTTTCTATTATTCGTGTCCTTAGTCCGCCCTTAATAGGGTCATTGAATTACTGTGATTGGTGTTTTTTCCATTTGACTTGATGGATCTTGATATGGTTGCCCCCCCCCCCCCACCACATCAAATCCTGTTGCACCTAAAAAGAAAAAAAAACTCAAAATAACATGCCAAGCCTACTAAGCCTATGGTTTGTGAATCTGCTGTTGCCTTAAGCCAGCCCAACGACCACTTATTTAACTTTTTTCCCCATCAACTTCTGATGCAAGTCTGCAGCCCTCTATAAACAGGGGTTAGACACATTCTCTGGGGCTGTTCCAATACCTGGTTCTGGTATGGGGAGAACAAAACCCTTTTGGCACAGGAGATGTCCTGGGTAAGAGACCCCTTGCCAGACATAGCATTCTGTCTCCAGATATTTTGGCCTCTAGTGTAAATCATAGTAAGAAAAAACAAAAACTTCACTAATGTAACAGATAATCAGGTTATTACCATGTATAGGGCAGATATGGTTTCCTTAACTATTAGTGTTTTGCAGTCAGCTAATCTCACAGGCTATGCTCCTATTCAGAATAACTATGGGGCTACCTTCTCTAGAGATCAGTATAAATCTACAGCTTTTGATGGTAACTGTGCTGCAGACAGCAATGAACACTCTTACGTCCATTCAGTCGGATTCTTCAGAAGGTGAACAAGTTCAAAAAACCCAAACAAGTTGTGACATCCCCTCTCTGGGCCAGTAATCAAGGAACCTTAATCCTCATCACTGACATTGGAGAGAGATGTTCACTTGGAACAAAAATAGATACACAAAGTATTTCCAGATGAAGCTGTCTGCATCAAGAATAATTTCCCTTAAAAGTACGCAGGGTCTACACTCAGTCCAGGGTCTGAGTTTCCCTGTCTCTCTCTCTCTCTCCCCAGGCTCCCAGTAAGACTCCTCACTGGCACAGCTGTAGAGATGAGTCCTCAGCTGAGTGGCCAAGCTACGTCCTCCAACATTCTCTCTGTGAAACTGGTACTCTGTGTCCCTGCTCTAAGCAGCTGACACACACACACTCTTTGAGATTTGATATGCACACACACACACACACACACACACACACACACACACACACACACACACACACACACACACACACACACACACACACACACACACACACCTGGGAAAGGCTTGCACAGATTTACTAGCTATGCCCCCTTCTGCCCAGACTAAGGTAGTTACAAAAACGATAACCAGACGTAAAAGACCAAGTAAACCACAAAGCAAACCAACGAATTCAGTCCAAATGCACAACCAGTTGGTGTCTCGTATTTGGCAGTGCATTTGGACTGAATTTGTTGGTTTGCTTTAAGGTAGTTACACTAGCCACTCCAAAGACAGCTACTCTAAGGGTCTTACAATGGTACCCAATTATACTGAGTGAAATTAATATTAATAGAAATTATAGTGTTTGACCAATGCAGTAAGGCTTTCAGGAGTGGCCACAGAGTCACCAAATAGATATAAGTACTCTCAAATATTAAAATATTCTTTAAATGACCAGCTGCAATGAAAAGTTTAATTATATTTAATAAATAATAAAAGAACATGAACATATGGAATATCTATTTACAATAAAAAACAAGAGTTTCAATTACAGGAAATATTAAAATGACACAGATAAATAGATTCACACAGATACAGAAAAACAGTATTTAACTAATCTCACTATATTTTTTTCTGATTGATCTAAAGAATTACTATTCCATGGACACTTACTAGAGCAAGGCAAGATAAAGTAGGTGAGGGGTCCTTTTTTGCCAGGTTACAAAAACAGACTGCCCTGAGAATTCAGTCTTATCTAGTATTAAAACATAATTTTTGTCCTGGATTACAGAATGACATCACATACATCTGGTCGTCTGATTTTGGTTTTCATAATATCCCCCTTTACTAGAAGCTGCCAGTATTTAGCACATATGTGTCAGTAATACACACACCAGGGCTTTGCTAAGATCTGTTGCAACTTCTGGAAGTCATAAAACCATTTCAACACTTCCACCCTTCGAGGGTAGCAATTAGTTCCCTCCTAGAGACAATACAGCTAGATTTCTAGTCCTTATTTTCTCAGACATTTTGTCTCTGACTGCAATCAGAACTGTAAGATACAATCATTATGGCCTAAATTAAGTAATTTAATTTCAAACTATTTTTCAAAGTTTGCTGGAGCTGAGCTTAACTTCTTCTATTCCAGTATCCTCTGTTACAGTCTTAATTTCAACAGTTATAATATAGTCTGACATACTGGTGTATTTCTTTGCTGTCCAGGAGGTCATACTGTTGGCACATTTTAACATAAGCAGCTTTACAAATACATTTTTCAACACAAGCATCTGTACAAATCAGTTTGGTATACAAATAACTTATAATTTTTTTACAAAACTCCAGCTAGCTATGCTGCCATGTTTTACACATCTGCTGCTCTACTTCTCCTGGCATAGCTGGCAATACCTCACATCGTCACACAAGTATTTACCTTTCCACAGATGTTAGCTAGCTTTAGAGTTATATTTGACTGAAAACAGTCTGGAGCTATACCATAAACTGGCACAGTTTATGGTATTATTGAGCATGAGATTCCAAACATTTTGGCTAATGAATCAGTTCCTAAAAAGTCTATGAGGAGATACAAAGTGTACTCTGATCTTGTAGATCTCTTTACTCTTTTGTCATCTGACACAGCTATGGTTTCTACAGTACAACTGCCACCTCTAACAAGAGACCTTTGGCTTCTTCTAACTTTGCTCTGCCTGATAAAATTGGCAAGTGGTTAGAATATTAGGGAAAAAAGTTGGCTCACTCTAGTCTTTAGAATTTTAAACTACCGGGGCTTCATGTGGACATTTATTTAGTAATCTGCTTACAGGTTAGATGAATTTCCTGTATCTTTGCCTGCTGAATAGAAGTGCTATATGAATGACATTGTTTCTAATGTGACTTGAGTTTTGAAACATGCTTTGCAGAGTGTCTTGGAAGGTGTGGACACTATTTCTAGTAACAACAGCTACTTCTGGTGTATTGAGAAGATTTGTTTGGTTACATAATCAGAATTTTTTTCTGAGGATATGAAAAATTAGATTTTGAATGCTCCTTTAAATTATGAATTTATGTTTAGACCAGCTGCTGCCCAAATTGGGATAATAGATGTAGATTGATGCCTGGGGTATCTAGAATGTTTCATATTCTCAGGTTCTCCCCCTAACAAGGTGTTCAACTGCAAAGAGCAGAACAAACAAAAGTCCCAGCCTAAGAAGAGACAGGGTGCCAAGAGAAAATGGCAGGATGATAATGCTTCCAAACCAAGTAAGATGGGTTCCTTTCCCAAAAAAGATATTTCCTGTGCCAAAAAGCTGACTGTGCCAAGACCCATCATTTCCTCCTGTCCCTCTACCCCTTTCAAAATACCCCCCCCCCCCCCAGGCTTTAGCTCTACTTAGCAGCCTTGCCACAAATAGCCTCAGACAAGTAGGTGCTGAGAATAGTTCAGAGAGGATACTCTTGGCAGTGCACAGAAAATCATTCTCCTTTCAAAGAAATCCACCTGCACCCAACAGATCAAATATGCCTATTCTATCCAGTACTCCTTCACAAGTTGAAAGCAGTTGTTATTAAACTAGTTTCTGCACCAAAAGAAATAAAATTATTTTATACAGGAATCTTTTTGATACCCAAAAAGGAGCTATTGTGGAGACTAGTGTTCAATTTGATGTGCCTAAATGCCTTTCTGAAAATACCCAAATTCAAAATACTCACCCTGCGAATGGTCCTGCCCCTTCTTCTGGACCACTTTTTTATAGTAACTTTACATCTGAAAGATGCTTTTTACATGCCAGTTGCTCCTAACTTTAATTTGAACTTACAAATGTCCAGTCCCATACCCTCACAAAGAATTGTTTTCCTGAGGTGTATGATAGCCACAAAAAAATATGGCCTTTCTACCATAAGATGTAGTTCTGACTGTTCAGAAAATTTTCAGAGATTTCTCTATTCAAGAAGCTGCCTTCACAAAAGAGTTTCTCAAAAGTCTAGGTCCCATGACATCAATGATTCTCATGACACCACAGGCCAGACTCCACATAACAAAGATTCATTGGTATGTAAAAAATTGTTGGACCCAACTCCTGCTACCCCTGTAGTTCCAGATTCCAGTGCTATAGAAAGTAGATGTCTCTGAATCCAAACCTACCCTTCTTCCTCCAGACCCCAGTTCAGTCATCCCAGATGGACTTGTCAGATTTTACATGCGGAACAATGTGCAAGGGAGTTCAATGTGAACGCAAAGGGGGTCAGATGATACAAAGCACATAGAAATTCTTCATCATCTAAGGTCTCCAGGTCCTCTTTTATTAGTCACTGACAATGCCATAGTTATGTGGTGCCCAAATAACCAAGGGGATACCCTTTTTGTTGATTGGCAGTGATGGCCTGAGAGCTAGCCTTACAATATTTTCTGATACTTAAGGACTCATGTATCCTGTCAAATCAAAATGCAGTGGCAGACAGACTAAGCAGATCCTGGATGGACCCTCACAAGTGGAAACTCAGGACAGAGGTCTGTCTGGATTTGGTCAAGATGTGGGGAACATTCCAAATAGATCTGTTCACCTCCTTCCAAAGTAGATATTTGGAAAAATTCTGTTCAATACATCCTTGCAGCCATGCTTGAAGGACAGAAGCATAATCATTCCCTTAGATGGGAATGTTCCTTTATGCATTTCTACTGATACGAAAGATACTTCTGAAGATTCAGAAAGAATTACCAAAGATCATTGCGGTGTGCCCCTTTTGGCCCAGAGAGAGTTGGTTCTCCCTTTTAATAGAATTGACAAAGAACAATTAATGCAAGCTTCTTCACACTTTGGATCTGCTCATACAGTGTCAGGGGTCACTGGTGCACCGCATCTTAGAGCAATTGCTACTGACAGCCTTGATGATTCTGTTGTATTGCGAAGGTATGTTTGGCTGCATTCCCAGAATTATTCTGAGGATTTAAAATATGAGATTTTGAATACTCCTCTGAATTCTGAATTTATGTTTGGTACTGACAGTCGGGATGTTTCTGTCTTAATAACTTTTAGGCACTTGTTCCATGAGGATATGCAGCAGGTATTAAGGAGGCAAGAAACCTGCATCTAGAAAATCTTATGTTTACTAGTAGAAGAGATTTTCTGGGTGCTGTCTAACTGATATCAGAGGGTCTGATATGATGTCTACCATATGGTTTTGAAATATTTCTGTGTGAGCTACTCAACAATGGCTTATCTTATGAATCTATCAAAGTGCATCCTCTGGCCATCTCAGTTTGTCTGGCCATGGATCCCCCTCTTTTCTCTCTTTTTGTGTCAAACAGTTTATGCAAGGAGTGCTGCATGTAAGACTCCATCTAAAGCAAAATTTTCCTTCTTGGGATCACAACTTTATTCTTGAAAAATTAATCTTATCTCCTTTGCTACCTACCTTTCAGGATGATTTGAAGTTCATCACTTAAAAAATTGTTTTGCTTATTGTTATTTCTTCAAAACGTGTCTCTGAGCTGCATGCTGTCAAGATGAGCCAGCCTTATCTGATTTTCCACAAGGATAAGGTTGTTTTATGCATTATTGCTGTACTGTCTTGCTTATTGCTATGACTTCTTCAAAACGTGTCTCTCTGAACTGCAAGCTGTCAAGGTGGGCCAGCCTTATCTGATTTTCCACAATGACAGGGTTGTTCTATGGACTAATTATTCTTTCTTGTCAAAAGTTGATTCTGAGTATACCCTGAATCATGCCATCAATCTCAAGGTTTTCCTTCCAGAACCTAATAACAAGGGAGGGAAGATTCTACATACATTGGATGTGCACAGGCAGCTCAGTTACTACCTTGGCAAATCTAAGCACTTCAGGAAAGATGAGGAGGTGTTTATTTCCTATTTCAAAGGTAAGAAGGGTCAACCTGTTTTTAAGCAAACAATTGCTCATTGGTTGTCCTATGCTATTGTTTTAGTACACTACCATAGTAAAATTTATTCAAGGTAAGGTTAAGGCACATTCCACCAGAGCCTTATCCTTTTTAGTGGCATATTGGAAAGAAGTAGACACTAGAGGCATTCTAGAGGCTGCAACTTGGTCCTTTGATCATACTTTTACAAAGCACTACAAACAGGATACTTTCTCAAGTTCGGAAGCAGGCTTTGTGAGGACCATTCTTCAGGGGTTCCTTGATCCTTATCTTTCCTCTTCCAGGTAAGGTAAGCTTTGGGAATCTACCCATATGCTACTGAGGCAGTGTGAATAATAAACATAGTACTGTTGCTTAAGTCCTTTTACCCACCTCAATGGCACCATCCCTTTGATTCTGTATATAGTTCCATGGTTTCCAGTCCTATTGTGTTGTTGTTTGGCTTTGGTTATTTGTGTTGGTGTTTTATGCTATGAATTGCTTTGTTTCAGGCAATTCTTGCTTCTAGTCCTTCTTGGCTTGTACTACTTAGCACTAAATTCTTGAATAACTGACTTTCTATAACAGGGGTTAGGCTTCCCCTTATGGGAGGAGCTTAGCAAATCCAGTCAGAGTCATAGGTAGGGATTCTGATCTCTGGAAAGCTGCCAGAGTATGTGTTTCTGCAGATATAGAACCCACATGCTACTGACACAGTGGGAAACTTGAACATATATGATTATAGGGAAGTAGGACTTATGCAATTGCATTTTATAGACAAAATAGTTGGAATACTGATCTTGTGCAGGACAGATTACCTGACATGGCAAGGTGTCAGAAAGTGGTGAAATATTTAACTGAACTGAATAAATATATTTTGTGGAAGTGAAGAAATGTTTGATGTCCAAAGTGTCTGTGATTAGAACTAAGGAAATATAATTATCAGTGGAATATATGACTTAAATGCAGCCACACTGTATTCTCTAGCTGTAAGGGAGTTGGGATAAAAAGTGGAAGTACTGCACCCAGAAACGTGATTTATTTCTACCTGTAAGTAGCTAAGCTGAAATGTCTAAAACAATTCAGTGCACAACATTTTGGCATGTTTTTCTGGAAGAAGCTATGTAGCATTTCTCTCTTTTACATTTGCTGAAGACAAGAAGGACAAAATAAAGAACATCTAGAGGTAAAGTTGGTGCTTATTTCCATCTCAGAAAGAAATTGCTATTGATTAAACATATGCTGTTTACAAGAACACAAGGTGTTCAATACACATCTCTTGTTGCAGTAGCATAAGCTACATAGGGCCTATCGTTTAAGAACCATTCAGTTTCACAAAGCCATGCCTTCCATACACTCCAACTGTTAGAACTCAAGTGGAGTTCCTTAAAAGGACAGTTGGAGCACAAAAGCTTCAGAATGTTTTGCTGCCAAAGAGCACATCTTTGGCAGACCCCTAGAATTTTTGGTTGGCTAGTGGTCCTTTAAATCTGGGCAGACAAGTGCCTTTTGGGGAATATCTTCCACTAAATATTATTTTATAAGGAAAATGTTTGTTTTCCTGACTGACTTATTATGTTTAGCAAAGAGATTTATTGTTTCGGTGACTGCCATTTCAGCTTTAAGGAGGTTGACATATAAAAGTTTTTGAGAACTTTTTGTGTGGAAAACTTTAATTTTTGAGAGGAATTGTAGTCAGAAAATGAGTGTTTGTATTTTTGGGGTAGAATACTATGCCTAATTTATATACTTTTATATACTCTTATTCAATTGTGAAATATCTTGCAATGCTCTATCAGGTTCTTATCTACTCTCATTGTATATTTTGTACACTTGTATTTTCAACCAAAAGGGGGAATATCCTCTTATTGTATACTAACGGCTGTAAAGTCTACAATCTGTATGTTACTACTCTGTAATGTCTCTTTTGTAAAATTTTCTTCTTTCTGTAAACTTATGGAGTTTTTCTCCCCAGGACTCTGCTGAAGACGGACACTTGTTGTCCAGTCAGACTATCCTGGCAAACATATGTTAAATAAAATAATAAAATAAATAATTGGAGACTGTCAGTGGTTTACTTACTTCTGAACCACTTGATGTTGTCTATCTCGCCTTCGTTCTTGCTGGTTGGGATCAGAGCCGATCCTCGGCTCTGACTCGGCCATCTTCTATAGCTCGAGAGCTGTTTACTGGCTTGAGGCTACGCCTTATCCCATGATGCCTAGCGATAGCTACCCCAGATCTCATTTGCCGCTTCAGCTGCAAGGTGCTGTTTTTCTGGCTCAGACTCGTATAAAGTTTCTTTATAGTACTTTTTTACTAAAAATAATCTGTTTCCTAGGTGTTATTGTTAACTTTTAGTCTTAATTTTGGTTGTGTTAGCTAGTGTGTATTTGTAGCTTCCTTCCCTTCCTTATCAAACTCGTTTAACTTAGAGAGTTCTCCCTCTCCCCCCCTTCTTATACTTTTTTGTCAGGTTAGCCATTTAGGTTAGAGGCTTTCCTTCTAATTTCTTTATAGGCCAGCCATTCGAGTTAGAGGCTTTCCTATTAAAAAAAAAAAAAAAAAAAAAAAAAAAAAAAACTTTAGCTTTAGTCTGTTAGTATACTGTGTTTTTCTGTAGACTGTATTTTGATTTGTTAGCTATTGTTGTATTTCTTGTTACAGGATGTCAAAAGAATCCAAAGTGTCTGGGTTCAAGAAGTGTGACTCATGCTGTCAGAAAATGTCTCTGACAGATGGGCACACTTCTTGCGTCTATTGTCTAGGCGCTGTGCACCTGCAGGACTCTTGTTCTATCTGCCATGCATTTAGTCCAAGAGTTCTGCAGGAGTGTAAGAATAAGCTTATTCTTAGGGGTTTTTTTAAAGCCCCAGGATTCACCGGCCAAGACTCAGCCTGTGAAATCCCCTAAATCTACCAAATCGTCGGCTCCCAGTTCGGAGCTGTCTTTGGTTCAGACTCTACCTGCTACTTCTGTTCCGGCTGGAACCGATAAGACTATCTCCCCATCAGCTCCATCAGAAACTTTGGAGCCTACGCGGAGCCACAAGAGGCTGAGGTCCCCTTCTTTGAAATCAATACATTCGGCTCCTTGGTCTCCCCTGCTTCAGAGTGAGTGCAGTCACAGATCTTCTTGCTCCTCTCGATCCTCTAGGCTGTCGGATCACGACATGGAGAGAGTGGTCAGTAGGTTGCTAAAGTCGCAGACACTTGCCAAGATGTTGTCCAGCCCTCCTCAACAGGTGTCGGCTCCATCCACTTCTATCAATGTTCCTCTTCTGACTCCATTGAGCTCAGAGCCAGAGTTCGTTGGGGTTCGAGTAGTGGAACCGTCGGCTCTGATAACTATCACCTTCGGTTCCGTCGTCAGCTCTGATTCCCTCGATGGTGCCTTCCATCGAGGGATCTGGGTGCCAGAGCTCCCTTGTCGGCTCTGAGGGGGCGAGTAGCATCTGACCCTTGTCCGACCCTGTTCTCCTTCTCAGGGCTTTGGTGCAGGTGAGCTCGGCTCCTACATCAGCCTCAGAGCCATCTTCCTTGGTGCGAAGAAGGATTCCGATTTCCTCAGAACCGGAGCCTTCTCTTTGTCATGGCAGGGATGCCTTCGATGTCATGAGGAGTGTGCTGGCCTCTGAGGCAGCTCCACTATCGGCCCCTTCGGTTCCATCCCCTGTAGTGCCTGTGCCAACCTCTGCTCCTCCTCCAGACCCCAAGCGTGGGGAACCGGTGCTCCAGGGCACCCCATTGGGTGTTTCCTCTTCTTCTGAGGCCTCCCCTGATCGTTCAGAGGAGCTCCCTCATAAGAAGAAGTGCAAAAGGAAGCACATTGACTCCCCTGAGTCTGTCACTTCGGATACAGACTTAGATGATTCGGAAGGGTCCCCGAGATCCCCCTCTGAAGATGTTTCCTTTTCGGACATACTAGAAATGCTTAAGCAAAGGGAGAACTGGAATCCCCTAGCCCCTACTGAGGATGAGTCTGTATTCCTGGATGCGTTCAGTTCCTGACCTTCCACCTCCTGGGTTTCTCCACTTTTTGATCCACTTATGTCAGTGGTGGCTCGAAAGGCTTGGTCAGCCCTGCATACAGTGGAACCAACTCCAAGGAGACCTGGCAAGTTCATCACTGCACTCCATGATAAACAGTTCCTTACCAAAGGTGTTCCTGTTGATGCCATGGTGGTAGCAACAGCCACCAAAAAAGAGTTAGCGGAAACCTCTTCATCTGTCCATCGCCCTAACAAGGAGTCTAGGACCATGGACAGATACGGGAAGCAAATGCTTGCTTCAGTGACCTTTTCTATGAGGTCACTGAACTACTTATGCCATTTTATCCGGCTTCAGCGGGATCTCCTTAAAGAGCTCGGAGATACCCTTCAAGATCCATCAGCTGAGGGGGCTCAAGCTAAAGTGGCTTCCCAGCTGGCGACACTTAATTCTGTAGTCAACTCCTCTATGAGGCTCATTTCCTATTCAGCTGATGGTGCGAGTAGAGCTGCAGGCATGGGCATGGCCCTTAGGAGACATGCATGGATGCGGCTGTGTAATTTTGCGGAACCCTTTAGAGCATCATTCACCCTTTGATGGTTCCTTTCTTTTTAGACCACAGGTGAAAGACACTTTGACTAGGTGTGAGCAAGAAGGCAAGACTCTCTCTGCCATGAGAGTCTGTTTTTCCACTCCTTCCAGACCATACCCCAAGGGTCAAAAGAGTGGTAAAATGTGGTTCCGAAAATCTCAGGGAGCCTCGCCTGACACACGTAGTGATTTTTCCTCCAGGGGCAGAGGGGGAAACAATAACAACAGACACCGCCCTCATGGCAGAGGGGGTCTGCAGAACAAGGGCAACAGAGAATCCTTCTCTGAGTAGCCCTTTCAGCATCCCTGAAGGGTGACCAGCTGCCTGCCTCTGGAAGCAGTCGGGGGAAGACTTTCACTGTACCCAAAAGCCTGGCAAAATTTAACGCAAGACAAATGGGTACGATCCATTATATCCGGAGATTACAACATTCCCTTCTCTCAACCCCCCCTTACCATCAAGCAAATCCCTTCCAGATGTTCCACCCAATCTGAGAGACCAAGCAGTCATAGAAGTTTCAAACCTGCTAGAAAAAAGAGTCATCCAGGAAGTCCTGGCAGACCAACATGGATCCGGAACTTACTCAAGGTTCTTTTTGGTACCAAAAAAGACAGGAGACTGGAGACCGAATTTGGATCTCAGCAGACTAAACAGGTCTGTTCAAAGAGCAAAGTTTCGGATGGTCACGCTACCATGGTCCATTCTACCCTTTCTGGGTCAGGACAATTGGATGTGCTCCATAGATCTTCAGGATGTGTACTACCATATCAAAATGGACAGGCACTCCAGGAGATTTCTTCTCTTCCAGCTGGGAGCCTGTCATTACCAGTTCAGAGCTCTGCCCTTTGGTCTCACCACAGCCCCCAGGGTTTTCACTAAATGTATGGTAGTGGTCAGTGATGTTGAGGATTCCAGGTGTTTCCATATCTAGATGACTTGCTCCTCAATGCTACTACCAGGCATCAACTTCTGCAAGCCAGGGACTACACAGTCACAATCTGCTCCCAGTTAGGCATTACAATAAACTTCAAAAAATCTACCATGTTGCCCTGTCAATCTATCACCTATATAGGAGCAGACTTAGACACAAGGAAGATGTCCGCAAGGCTACCGCCAGAAAGGGTATCTACAATTCACCAGCAAGTACAAATACTAATGCAGAGCAAAAGAATCCAAGTCAGGTTCATCCTTCAAATTCTGGGTTCCATGGCAGCGGCAATTCTTCTAACCCCCCTGGCCCACTTTCACATGAGGATCCTTCAGTGGTTTCTGTTCACACAGTGGTCTTTCCAACAGCTGCCCATGTCTCACATGATCATGATTACAGAAGCATGCAAAAGGCACCTTTCCTGGTGGATGGTCTCCCCACTAGTGACTCAGGGCAGACCCTTCATTTAGCACCCTCCGGTTGCCTCAGTGACCACAGACACCTCCCTGATAGGGTGGGGGGGGGCATTATCAGGGCAGGACAGTCCAAGGCACTTGGCAGCCTCACGAGTACCATCTGCATATAAATGTCCTAGAAATGAGAGCCGTGCTCCTAGCGTTGCAAGCTCTTCAGGACTCTCTCCCTTCTGGGACCATTGCAATTCAAACGGATAACATGTCAGTGGTGTGGTACATCAACAAGCAGGGCGGAACCAGGTCCTAGCCCCTATGTGGAGAAGCACTCAGACCCTGGCAGTGGGCGATTTCCTCCCAATGATTTCTGATTGCGACGCACATCCCTGGGAGGTGCAACGTCATAGCGGACAGGCTCAGCAGAGCTATTCTCATGCCTCATGAGTGGTCTCTGAATCAGGTAGTTGCGGATCTGATCTTCCGCAAATGGGGACAGCCTTGCTGCGATCTTTTTGCCACCCCCTTCAACAGCAAATGCAACAACTACTTCTCCCTTCTTCCGCTTCCAGGTCACACACCCAGAGACGCTCTAGTCCACGGTTGGCCTCAGGGATTTCTTTATGCCTTTCCTCCATTTCCCCTGATACTGAAACACATACAGAAAGCAATATCATTGGGTTGCAAAATGATCCTCATTGCCCCCTACTGGCCTCGACAGACATGGTTTCTGTTCCTGCACCATTACCTTCTCGATCAGCCCTGGACTCTGGATCCAATTCCAGACCTACTGATTCATCAATCAGGCAGGCTGCATCAATCCCTCCAAACACTCCAGCTCACAGCTTGGTTGCTCCACTTCCTTAGCCAGGCTTCCCAGCATTTCCCCGGCTGTACGTGAGATTATTGTCTCCTCTCACAAGTCCACAACTAGAAAAACTTATGCTAGCAAATGGAAATGATTTTCTTGTTGGGCAGAGGCTAGGAACATAGATCCTTTTTCAGAAATTTTGGAATTCCTAGCACAACTTTTTCATTCTGGGTCCGCTTCTGCTACAATCAGGGTTCAATTGGCGACCATTTCTAACTTTCATGTTGGGTTGTCTAATTCAAACATTATGTCTCATAAATTCTGTAAAGCCTTTTTAAGAGGGACTACTCTCCTTAGACCTCCAGTGAGAGATCCCCCTCCTCCTTGGGACCTTAATTTGATACTAACCTCCTTAATTATGCCCCCCTTTGAACCTGCAGTGTCCTGCTCCATTAAGTTTCTATCTTGGAAAACACTCTTTCTGGTAGCTATTACTTCAGCCAGATGCATAGCTGAACTTCAGGCACTATGTGTTCGTCCTCCACACTTGGTTTTTCATAAGAACAGGGCTGCTCTGAGGACTAATCCTTCGTTCCTTCCGAAAGTCTGCTCAGAAAATAATTTAAACCAATCTATAGACCTTCCTGTGTTTTTCCCTAACCACACCAACAAGGCAGAATACAAATTACACCAACTGGATGTTCATAGACAATTGCGTTTTTACTTGCATATTTCTAAGGAAATAAGGAAGTCAGACCAACTATTCCTTTCCTACGCTCTACGCAAACAAGGTCTCCCAGTTTCCAAAGTGACCTTATCCAGGTGGTTGTCTCACATTATTACTTTCATTTATCAATTGAGAAACAAAGAGTTGCCTATCAAACCGAAAGGTCATTTTACTAGGGCTTTGGCCACCTCTGTAGCCTTCCAGTCTAGGTTGCCCATGGATTCTATCTGTGCAGCTGCTACGTGGGCAAATTCTCATACCTTTATTTCTCATTACAAGCTAAATATGGTCTCCAGGAGCATAGCTGACTTTGGTTCCACTGTTCTGAAGAGTCTGTTCCAATGAGCCGCCCAGGATTGTAGGTGCTAGGGACACTGTCCCAACCAGCAAGAACGAAGGCGAAATAGACAACTTAACATAAAGAAGTTATGTACCTACCATAACGTTCCATGTTAGTTGTCTTCATCTCGCCTTCTTTCTTGTGTCCCACCCTCCATCCTCCTGTCCTATTTTATCGAGAGGTGTTCTGGTTTCACTGGCTGAGTGCTCTCTGGTTTGTTTCCTCTACTGACTTAGAGAGTATGACAGGTATGCTCAACCTGTTTGTTTGGACAGGTTGATTCTCTGGCTATGTCTGGGGTTAACTATTTCAAATGAGATCTGGGTAGTTATTGCTAGGCATCATGGGATAAGGGGTAGCCTCGAGCAAGTAAACAGCTCTTGAGCTATAGAAGATGGCCAAGTTGGAGCCAAGGATCGGCTCCGATCCCAACCAGCAAGAAAGAAGGCGAGATGAAGACAACTAACATGGAACGTTATGGTAGGTACATAACTTCTTTTTCTTTTCCTTACCCTTTATTGACTCATCCAGGCTCTGCTATCCACTGTTGCATTTTGTTTCTTGGCTTACCAATGGAGCAACTTCAAGCCTCTGTGGTTTTACTTCCCCTTGTCTGCAAACAAAAGAAATTGTCAAGGAGTCTTTGGTTGTTAGGACAGCTCCTATTTTGCCTATTGTGGATAAGTCTGCTGTGGCCATTTATTGTTCCTGAAGCTATTCATTGACTCATTGACTCTCTTCAAGAGGAATCTTGATGAGTGGATGGGAGATCGTAGGTTTTCCCCGGGTATCACTTCTGTGTCACTGTTAGACAGAGGCACAGTATACTAACCTCGAAAAAGGGCATAGCAAAATTAATTTAAAATGGGTGGCGAAAGCCAAACACACTCTGGCTAGGCTTATAAATGCCCTAGGGCAGATAGCCTAGTATGAACCTATGAACCTATGAACCTATTCATCTTTTCCCTTCTCCTCTTGGTGAAGCACATGCAGTCACCAAAGAATGGGGGAATAACCATGTTCTCTGTGGCTGTAGGGATGCCCTTGGCAGGCAAAGTAGAACCACTATTGTCAGTCTGAGTAGAAGGAAAAGGTGAAGTTTCTTTTCTTAGTTAAGATGGGGAAATTGCATTTGGCACTAGTATGCCTGATGAGAGATGGTCTATTTCTAGAATGACTCATAGGAAAAGTGAACATGGTGAGAAGACTTTCAAGTCACCTGTTACTATTTTTATGTACAGGGAAGATTTACTGAGATTTGTTAAGGAACTCATAAGTGCCTTTTCCCCACCTTCTGTTTCTTCAGGCAAGAAAAGTAAAATAATTCCATATTTTTTTATGTGAATTTTCAGAATAATTTTAGATTTATGAAATGGTGAAACAAGGGGCAGATTTTTAAGAGAAACAGATGTTACCTATTCAAAACTGTGAATGTGTATATCGCAAGTGAAATTGCTTATACATGGTTAAAAGAATAAAATCAGAGACTAAATTTAAGGTAGAATATGAATCAAAAAATAAAACAAACATTAGAAATAAATGTAAAATGTTTTACTAATGTATATAAAGCAACAAAGCCATGGAAGAATCCCCAGCTGAGGTCAAAGAAAGCATTGCATCATTTTAATTCAAGCTTGATGGGAGGCATTGTTCAGCTTTTAGTCAGTCATACAATTTGTGCTGCAAAGTCTGTCTTGCTAAGATGTGTAAAAGCAAAATTCTGTGTGTTCAGAAGAATGTGCTTGTTAAACAGAAATATGAAAATCAACTGTTTGGTGTTGTGGAAGTGAAAAGATAATATTGTGAAATGCATCAAAGATAGTGTGATAGAGCTGCATGCACTAGTGTTAAAATGTTGAGAACTAATGAACAGAATGCAGAATTTAAACTGACTGCAAATGTGTCAGAAAACACATTTAAACAACTGAGACTAGATATCTCTGAAGAGAGGGCTTTGTGCACATTATTACTCTATTTTGACCTTCATATGGTGCTATTAGGTCAAAAACTGGTAATATGTAAGCACAAAGTATTGAAGTATAAACTTATTTTCAAGTAGTTGTGCTTAAAGAAATGAAGTCTCTTAATACTCTAATATTCTAGGTCATATGGCTTGTGAGAAACTAGAAGCGGAATGATGAATTTGTGTTGAAACAAGTGAAGTACCTCAGGGTTTAGTCCTAGGAGCGCTCATGTTTGGCATCTACTTCTCTGAACTACAGGCCAACACTAAGGGGCTCTGGCTAACAAAGTTCGCAGATGACTGCAAACTGGGAGCCATTATTGAATCCCTAAATGATGTGGATATTCTACAAAAGGGCCTTACAGAAACAGATGCTTGGTGTCAGAGCCATGGGCTCAAGCTCAATACCAAGAAATGTATAGTTATCCCCTTTGGGAAAAAACATGTACGCATGAATTACCACATAGGTGGCAGGACACTAAACACCAAAAGTGTGATAAGAGACTTAGGGACACAGGTGGACAGTGGTCTCACCTTCGATAAACACATCACCACAACAGTCAGGAAATCCTTCTTTGTAGCACATCTCATCACTAAGGGCTTTTCATCCAGAAAAAAGGAGGTAATTGTCCCACTGTACTTATCCCTCATTAAACCATTATAGGATACAATGCCCCATTTGGTATGTACCTCTCAAGGCATCTGCAACAACTGGAAAGGCCGCAGAAATACCTCACTAAAAGAATCACAGGCCTAAAGCAGATGCCCTATGCTGACTGTCTAAATAAACTCCAGCTATACTCTGTCGTATATCGCCTACTCAGAGGCGATCTCTGCTTAACATACAAGGCCATGTCAAACCTAGAGCTGATAGACATGCTACTCTTAAAGAAATCCCAATCCCTCAGAGCCACACGCTCCAGGGATCTAAACCTTGTCATCACATTGAACAAAACATGCTGGAGAGATAGGTTCCTGACCCAGAGACTCCCCAGACTCTGGAATAGACTGCCCATACATGTCAAGCAGAGCACCTCTTCGGCCCTCTTCAAAAGGAACCTTGACGATTGGATGGGAGATAGGAAATTCACCCCAGGGATCACGTCAGTTGCCCTACTAGACAGGGGTCCAGGGAAGTAATTATTGTGGGAAAAAATAGCCAGGCTGTTATGGTTAGGCTTGTATAGGCCCAAGGGCTGATAGCCTAGTACCAACCTATAAACCTATGACTTTAGAATTTGAAAGCAAACACTCCATATGTTCAAAATCAATCACAGAGTCACAGAGGCATTTTGGATACTATGCAGAGCCATAGAGCCGATATATTGAATTACTATACTAATTTATTCACTAGTTTAGAAAGTTTGACAGAAGAATAACACATACAAATAAAACTTGATGTGGTGTCAGTGACTCATGCTCCTAGAAAAGTACCTGCAGTGCTCAGAATAAAGTTGAGCATGATTTAAAGGGAATAGAAAGCCAAAGTATCAGTAAGAAGTATCTGTAAGAAAATTCAAATCAACAGATAGGTGAATGATAAGGTCATCGTTATTAAAAAACACAAGATTCACATTTGTACTGGTAGGCAAATGCAAACACAGTGATTAAAAGATTGCAGTAGCCAATGCCTACAGTTGAAAAAATTGATCTCTAGAATG
This sequence comes from Protopterus annectens, assembly GCF_019279795.1. NCBI lineage: Eukaryota > Metazoa > Chordata > Ceratodontiformes > Protopteridae > Protopterus > Protopterus annectens. The sequence goes on from NC_056733.1 coordinate 139,289,947, forward strand.
CCAAATGACAGATTCTTTTATCACTAAGTACAAACAAGAGTTCCTGACAAACAGACGTAGATGAGGCAAGCTCTAAACTGCTTGCATTTATTATTCCATTAGGAAAGTTCATGTTCCTTAGACTTCTGAATGGTAATTCATCAGAATCAGAGATGTTCTAAATATGGCCGGCCTTAGGCATAGGCGAACTAGGTGACAGAGCAGCCTCTTAAAGAGCACAGTTTTTATTTATGTATGTATTTTTTATTTAAGTATGTATTTTAATTAACAAAGTTTGCACTCTTCTTGGCGCCCTGCTGATGTGTAACCGGAAATCAGAACCATGGGGGAGGGGGTGAGTGCCCTCCCACTTACAGCTGCAGGTTGGCCAGGATGCTTTAATTAAAAAAAAAAAAAATAATGATTCATTAGGAGGCATTGTTACTGTTTCTTAAGTAACGCAGCTTCCACTGTGCCGGTACCTACGTGTATCCTAATGCACCTTCTTCCTTTCAAACGTTTGAAACTCGACTTCTATCCCAGCATGTGAAAGAGTGTTCAGCATCAGTTTTACTTCACTACCTGGCTACTCCCTTCACTTTCTACAGTTCCTGGTGCCAACATGCTCCATTTTATACCCAGTACAACCCCTTGTCTATATAGGTCTTTTACTGTCCCGCCTCTACTTCCCTAATTCCAAAGTGAAACATCGAGATACGAAAAAAAAACCTGTCGTTGTCCATCAAGAAAAAGCAGGAGTGTGAAGCATGCTGACAATGCAGCAAAATATTTTTTTAGTTGTTTTTTATGGGGGGGGGGGGGGGGCAGTTTGTTTTACTTTTTTTACTTCTTCTGTGCTTATTAAAAAGGTATCAAATGTTTAATGAAGGACACAGTCACTTTGAAAACTAAAGTTGCTACAAGTTACAGAAATTGGTAATATAATGAAAAAGCTTGTCCACAGAGTACACCCCCGAGTTATCCGCATTTTACTGATATCAAAATGTTTGCAGACAGCATACTAGAAACATGTAACTTTATGTCAGATGGGGGAGTGTTTGACATTTAACCCTACATCAATACACTTAACAGTAACTGACTTGATGTAAGTGGGGTTACCTAGGACGCTCGAGACAGACTAAGGCATAACAAGTAAAACGTCTACAATAAGTACCAGACCATGGTTAGTCATACAAGGGCTTAACATCGTTGGAGTGTATCTGATACAAAGCTGAGATTACTGTTAACAAGAACTAACAATAAAATTGTAGTCACATTATTGGAACAATAGACAATATTTACATAAAATAATAAGACAGACAGTATTTAAAATTACACAACACAATCATGTAGACCTTGGTAATTGACGGCTTAATTTGACATGCAGTCAAACACTTAACCAGCTGTTAAGCGCAGCTATTTTGCTACTGCTGACATTTTTAAATGGATGCTCAGTTTTTTATCAGTATTCCGGTTTTTAATTGTGAAGCTGACTACTGCATGTTGATTGAACTTTTTACTGCAGCTTTATTTTCTGTATGTTTACTGGAACTAACTCCAGGCTGAAAATGGACCCCCAGTGGCAGCGGTCTGGTTCACTTACCTGTTAGAAAAAGCATCTAATTTAAATAGTTAGCAAATTAAAAAAAAATAATAACAGAAGTAGGAGTGAATTTGCTAATGGGGTTAAGAAAAAAAAAAAAACATTTTAGCCACATTTGTGTTTTCTTTTCTATCACAATCCAGTTCAGTAAGTGTAAGTGTAAGGAGGAACAGTGATGGCAGGAATATTTTGCATTAGTTGCAAACTTGTTAATTTTATTGTAGCAGGTCTCAAGGATGGTTTTCAGGGAGGACTGGATATTGGTAAGGAGAGGAGCACCATTGTTTTGTTATTAAATGTCCAATTTTTATTTATTTATTTATTTGTTAAGCTGAAGATGTATCTATTTTTCAAGGATCTTTGTTCTAGGGGGTGTAGTCAGTAAATTCAGTTTTGCACTCATATCCTCTTACTGCTGCTTCCCAACCTGCATGGCATATAAAAAAGGGCACATCATTCAAGCACCCCCCCATTCTACCAACACTTAGCATTTTCTGGGGTTCAGTCCAAAAACAACTAGAAATATTGTTATTTAGATTTGAAATCCTTTCTGTTAGTAAGTGATATGCATGTTGTTGGATGAATTAATTTAGATTATTATAGACATAATATTTGCCTGATAAGGTCCCAGTGTTTCTGCTGATGCTCAGAAAAATATCCTATTACTATTCTCAATATCTGCAAACTGAGACATATGACCTCAAATCCAACTTTATAAATTGCCACGAAAACAACGTTATAGATTAGGATTTGTGATAGGGATAGGAAGAGAAACAGAAATAGAAATAATCAGTTCTGACTCTATCATTGCATTTAGGAATACTTGAATTTGTCTAGAGAACGGCAAATGTTTTCTGTTTTTCACTGGATGCATCTGATTTAAGGCTTGTAGCTTCAGAAGCTTAAGTTGTTGATTTTATTCATTTTAAGTATGTAATTTTGTTTGTCAGTGGAAAGTACAGGAGGCTTTTTTTTTCTATTGCAAGGGAGGAGGGGGCTGGATTCTGGTATTACAGGCATCTTAGTTGTTGGTGTTTGGACCGTTCATCAGGTTATGGACTTCTTTGTCAGGACATTTGTAAAGTGTAACTAAATAAAATAAAGAAATGTCTTTTTTAATTGAGTAAAAATTGTCAGAAACTATTTCTTTTGAAGCTGCCTGTCTAGCTTGAATGAAGGAAGAAGCCATTCAAAAACATAAATAATAAATAGGCTAAAGCTTAATGTGCTGTTTTATTTACTTAGCAGGAATATGGATTGTCAAGTATCATAAGAAGAATAGAAATATATTGCTTATTAACTAAAGAGAATTACAGATGATCAACAAATAATTATGTGGGTGAGAGAAAGCAAAGAAGCTACTTACTATATGTTCAGGAAAATATATTTTGTCCATTTTGTTAGCTTGTTTAAGTCTTTCTGGGTAGTCACTTTCTAGATAAGACTTTGTGAGAAAATTGTTACAAATTATTACCTTTGTATGTAATTATATTTGACTGTGTTACATTTCCTATGTTTCTTACACACCACTTGCATATATATAGTCATACCTCTCAGCTGTACAGATTTTTGCAGAATGTCCCGATTTTTGCTTCACATTTTTGGCCTATTCATCATAAAATTTGTGTTTTTTCTGGCAAATTACTGAGGATTTAAATAACTAAATGTCATCATACATTTGATTTTCAGCCTTCATTTCCTTCAGAAAATGCATGCTAAGACAAATGCTGTTATTCTAGCAACTTTCTAAGTCTATAAGAGCAATATTTATAATCTGTCCCTGTTTGGGGGGCCTTTGACCCCCCCCCATTATTTTAGGTTTCGTTCAGATTTTTTGTGCTAAGAGGTTGAGAGGTATGGTGACATGGTATGTAATGTCCTAGTTGCCGATTTATTTTGTTGCATTTTAAGAGGGGATAGGGGTTCTGCATTCCTTAGTGTGCTGTCCTTTGTTTAAGATGCCTAGTTAGTATGAACTTCTCTGTTTCTCAGTCATTCTCTATTGCAATATTATCAGTGTACCATTTTTTTCTTTAATTCAACATAAGCAATTAATTCTTCAAGGGCAGCAAGCACTGAATTTGTAGATGGAACAGTGAAATGTAAAATTCTTTGTTAGTAATAGCATCTTCATTAATTACAAATCTCTTTAATGTAGAATTATTCAGATGATGTTTACTTCTGCAAAGATTGTGCTTACTGACTGATACTGTTTGAGGGGCCTTTTACGGTTAAAATGTTCTGAAATGGGCAGGTTTGTCATTATTGGGTCATATATTTTGTTTCATTACTTATTGGAAAAATTTTCAAAACTACAAATTTAACACACTGTAACAATTGTAAATGTTTTCAGTGTGCAACTAGCTGTTTTTTGTTTATCAAATGGCACACTGTGTTGTAGAATCTGAAAGCAGTGTTAGTAGCATAATTGCCTTTGGTGCAGAAGGCTGTAGATTCCACTCCCACACCATGTAGATGCAGTGTTGATAGGCAGTGCCTATATGATTGTTGATATTTGGTGCATTATAAGGGGGGATAGGGGTTCTACACTCCTGAGTATGGCCTTTTGTATGAGATACCTAGTGTCTGTGAACTTGTTAGTCATTTCCTATTGCAATATTACCAACTTACCAAATTTTTATTGTAATATAGGCAGTTAATTTTTCAAGGGCAGCAGGCACTGAATTTGTAGATAACACACTATGTAAAGTTGTTTGCCAAAAGCAACCTCTTCATTAGTTACAGATTTCTTTAATGTGGAATTCAGATGATTTTACTTCTACAGAGACTGTGTGTGTGGAGTAATATTGGTGGATTGTAATGACAAAAGTCTTGAGTGGCCTTTTATTGTTGAAATTTTCTGAAATGGGTAGTGTCAAAGGAATAAACTTCAAAGACCAATTCACGTAAGGTTCAAGCAAGGCACCCTTTATTAACTTGCAGCAAGGCGACAAAGCATGCAGGCAGAATGATTTGTCTGAACATTAATGATTAGCATGGTACTTTTATACAGTTCTTTCCATGTCACACAGAAAATGTTACTATTCTATTGACATAGTTAGACACAGCTTTCTATATTGTTCTACAGAAAATGTTACTAGACTAATTGCTGACTTGTTGAGAATAACTGCTGATTTACAAAACATTTGAGAAAAACAACCTGGCCTTGGGGCTTAGTTTAACCCACCACACACTTTCAATTCTTCAATTGTGCAGTTCTAATATATGCATTACATTTTGCCTAGATTCAAGGTACATTTCTAGCTTAGGTACAAGTAATGCTGACTATGGTCTAAACTTTCAAGCATCCTTTGTTTTCATTATCAATAGCTTCTAGCAGCTGTATACTTTCTCATGGCATAAGCAGAAAATCAATAACTCTTTGTTAAGTCTCATGACACTAGTAGAAATGAAACACTTCTTATTATTTTCATGACATTAGCAGAAATCAAATGCTCCTTGTTATGTTTCTAATAGCTGTGCAGATTCATGCAGTGTGTACAGAATAAATGCATTAACTCTTTTAAACCTTGAATGCACTAAGCATGCATATTACTAATATATATTTTTCTAACATTTCCCCCCTTTTAATACTTTTATTCTACTTTCAAAATAAGCATAAACAGTTTTTTTCTTCCCCTAAAACTTATGAAAGCATTTTCAATTTTTCAACAATTCTTCAAGTTCAGCACCTTGGTATAAGGTTTCTGAAACTGACATGTCTATAAAGTCTTTAATCAGTCTTTTCATGCAGTGGATGCAGCAGCACACACATACCACCAGTAGGATCATTCCTACACAGGTGGCAATCAGGATGTTCATCAGGATACTGCCCCACCCCCCAAACAATCTCTGGAAAAAGTCTGTCAATGGATTTGGTCCTGGCTTGGTCATAGCCGACACTTGCTGAATTACCTCAAGGTGATTGTCTATCTCGTGTTTGTGGTCAGGAATATACGAACAGCACACCTCCTGGATTAAAGCGCAAGTACCTCCTCTCGCCGCTAGGGTGAAGTCAAGAGCCATGCGGTTTTGAAGCATTACAGTTCTCATGGCAGTCAGTTCATCAGTCACCAATTCTAGAGCAGAAAAGGTTGCATTGCTCATTATTTCGAGAAGTTTAGACAGTTTTCTCAGTTCCCAGATTGATTTTGTTGCTCCATATGCTGGCAGTACACCTGCCCATGAGATGATGGTATCACCCAAGTCCATATGCGACAGTCCATTTTTCCCTAAGCCCACAGCATGATGGTTTTTCCAGCCCGCATTGATTTGCCCCACTGGATTGACAGGCTTCTTGATTTCTCGTCGAATATTCCGAATTTTCCCCTGAGGCAAAACTGCTGTGTGTCGTATGGCTGGAACCAGGTACCCCAAGTAACAACTGCCAGACCAGTTCTCAGGTAACCACTTGTATGCTTTCCTACCACATACAAAATAACAGTCTTCTACTTTGGTAGTAACTTTACTATGTCCTGGCTCTGGATGAAACATTTTTTTGTCAACTATAATCAGTTGTTTATAAAAGTCAGCATTATGTTTTACTTCATCAGTTGTCCTATGCATCGGTTCAAAAAATGAATCATAGCTTGTGTTGCAATAGGAACCTGTGTTATCAGTTTTATTGTAGCATCTATAGGGAACAGTCACATTGCAATTGCTCCAACCCACCTGAACTGTATAATTTTTGTAAAAACACACAGTCCCCTTCTGTCGAACAGACAAGTGCAATGCTACTTTATCTTGTGATGTGACGTCCGATGTATCATAGAGTAAGTTTTCCAGGGTCTTGTTGGCTTCTAGGAGGACTGAAGTTAACAATAACCCCCCATATGCTGTTGGCAAAGCTGTGTAAATCCAGCAATTCGAAACATTGAAGGTCTCAGCATACACATATTTGATTGCCTGGTAAGTGTTGAAGTTTGGGTGCCATTCTACGTGCAACTCTCCACGCTTATTCATTTCAGTTTGTGTGGCTGGGAAAAGGAATGGCCACAACAAAAAAATTATTGTCACTAGTACAGTCAACAGGATGATTATGCAATACTTCTGAGGAAACGGTTGTTCTGCATTCCTGCTTTCTCCGACTCTTCTCAGTAGTTGTATTTGGATTTTTCTGGATTCTATCATTTTTGCTTTTGACATGTGATCTTACTCTCTGCCCTAATAGGACCTTCAGCACCGATGATTTCTTCATTGGGGTTGAGATGGATCAGTCCTATTGAGACCCCCCTTTGTAGCCAGACTTTGTGCTGAGGGCCCCGATGGAGAGGTAAGATTTTTGTCCAGTTCAAAGTTCTTAACTAGTTTGCAGTGCGTCAGGTGGATCCACGAAGCTCACTCTGCTATCTTGACTGCAGTGGGTGTCAAAAGAAGCATCTGGTATGGACCTTCCCACCTTGGTGATGACCAATTCTTCTTCTTTATATTCTTCACCCACACCCACTCCCCAGGGATCACTGCCACTTCCGATGTTTTGGTTTGTTCTTTATCTAAAACAGAATTTGACTGCAACAGATGTTTAGAATTCATTAACTTCTTCATATATTCAGCTAGTGTAAAATCAGCTTCCTGGTCTGAGGACATGAGAAGTTTCCACTGGGGTGTATAATAAGCCCTTCCAAATAGTTTTTCGAAAGGAGTCAATCCTTTTGTGGTCAGAACAGTTCTCATGCTCAACAGCACCAGGGGCAAACAATACAGCCAATTCTTTCCTGTTTCAGCTATTAACTTTCTCAATTTGTTTTTTAATATATCATTATGCCTTTCAACTAGCCCTGCAGATTGCGGATGGTATGCACAATGATTTTTTAAGGAAATACCAAAATGCTTACTTAACTGCTGTATGGTTTGGTTTACAAAGTGTGTACCATTGTCACTGTAGATCCTTTCCGGAATGCCGAATCTAGGGATGATTTCTTTGACAAGTACTTTTGCCACCGTGGCTGCATCTGGATTTTTGGTTGGAAAGGCTTCCACCTATCTGGAAAACATATCTACAATGACAAGACAATACTTCTTATTTTCACATTTGTTCAATTCTATGAAATCCATACAGATAGTGTGAAATGGATATGGTGGTGTAGGGAAACTCCATTGCTTAGGCTTTAACACCCCCTGTGCATGATGTTTGTCACAAATTTGGCACATTAAACAGAATTTTTTAGAGTAGTTTGTAAATCCGTACATTGTGAACACTTGGTTTACTAGCTGTACCATCCCCCCTGTTGAGACATGGCACTGCCCATGGCTCAACAAAGCTGCATATCTAAACAAATTAGATGGTAGTATCGGTTTCCCTTCTTTAGAGATGTACAGCCCCTTTTCGGGAATTACTCCTCATTTTATCCATCATTGTTTTTCAGCTTGTGTAGTAAGAGTCTGCATTGTTTTTAACATGTCTAAATCTAAAGTCTCAGAGGGTTGTAATTCCTCATCTAAAAGAAATACTTCTGTAGCTGCTTGTTTTGCAGCTGTATCAGCTCTTGCATTATCTTTTGAAATTCTATCTTGTTGCTTGGTGTGAGCTGTGCATTTACAAATAGCTACTTTCTGAGGTAACTGAATAGATTCTAAAAGATCTAAAATAAACTGTGCATGATTGATAGGTTTGGCAGTAGATGTTATCATTCCCCGGTTTTTCCACTGTTGCGCAAAAACATGTACAGTAGAAAACGTGTACTGGCTGTCAGTAAAAATGTTTACACATTTACCTTTTGCTAAGGTACATACCCGTGTCAGGGCTATCAATTCTGCTGCCTGTGCAGATAAGTTGTGTGGTAAAGGTTTTGCTTCTACAATCTCAGTATCAGAGACTACTGCATATCCTACTAGGTTCTGTCCTGCAGGACCCCTTTTGCACGAGCCATCCACGTAGTATGTCACCTCGGCATCATCCAAGGGGACATCCGTGAGATCTTTTCTAGGTAGTGTCTTTTGCTCAATTACCTGCAGGCAGCGGTGCGGTGTGCCATCTGCAGGGGTCGGGAGCAAAGTAGAAGGGTTCAAAGTCGTGCATCGTTCAATTGTCATATGAGGCTGACTCAACAATATGGTCATACAGGAAAGATGCCTAGCAGGGGAAAGATATGCTACCTTCTCTTGTAGTAAAATAATCGCGACTGCATGAGGCACTCTCAAAGTGAGAGGGTGGAATAAAACTACTGAGACTGAAGCCTGCACTGCCATTGCAGCTGCAACTACTGCTTGTACACAGTGGGGTAAGGACTGTGCCACTGGGTCTAGTTGTGTTGAATAGTAAGCAATGGGGCGTTGCTTGTCCCCATGCTGTTGTGTTAACACTGATGTCATATAACCTTGCTTACAATCTACAGTTTGGAAAAAACGTTTATGGTAGTTTGGTAATCCTAGAACTAATGAGGATGCTATTAACTGTTTCAGTTTGCAGAAAGCAGATTCTGCCTCTGGTGTCCATTGTAATAAATCCTGTGCTGCCATAGGCTTCTTATATATAAGGTCAGTTAGCGGTGCAGATTCCAAAGCATAGTTTGGAATCCAGCTCTGGCAAAAATTAGTTGTACCCAGGAAGGACATAATTTCCTTCTTGGTAGTGGGTTTTGGTGCTTGCAAAATTGCTATTTTTCTGTCCTCATCTAATGTTCTACCTTCCTTGGATATTACATATCCGAGGTATTTGACTTGTTTTTCCAAAGCTGCAGTTTATTTTTATTTACCTTATGTCCTTCAGCAGCTAAAAATCGTAATAGCGCTATGGTATCTTCTTTACAATCTTGCTGAGTGGGGGCTGCCAGCAAGATGTCATCAACATAAAGTAAAATCTGACTGCCTCTTGGTGGGGTAAATCCCGCCAAGTTGCTTGCCATTTCTTGTGAGAATATTGTTGGACTTTCATAATATCCCTGTGGTAGTTGCGTATATGTATATCTTTTCCCCTGAAATGTGAATGCAAACCAATACTGGCTATCAGGGTGTATCTGTATTGAAAAGAATGCATTGCTGATATCTACCACAGAAAAATACTTTTGTTGAGGTTTTAAATCATTCAACAGGGTGTGTGTGTCTGGCACTGTGGGTGCCCTTGGTATTACTGCGTCATTTACAGCTTGTAAATCTTGGACCATACGCCATTCTCCATTGGCCTTTTTAACTGGAAATAAGGGTGTGTTACATGGTGAATCGGGGGATTCTACTAGTATCCCTCCTTTAAGTAAGGCTGCTTTAATAGGCTTTATCTCTGCCTCTGCATCTTTTCTTAAGGGATACTGTCTTTTCTGTGGTCTAAATGCTGACTTTGGTGTGATAGTAACTGGTCCCGCTGTACGAATAAGTCCTACATCTGATTTTCCTGTTGACCAGAGAGTTTCTGATATATTTTGTAAGGCATTTTCTTCCTCCTTTAATAGGAGTGCTAATCAGCTGTCCTTGCTAGACTGCAAGTGCACGGCTGGGTGGGTCTGAGTTATTCAATTCAACTTCTGTATTTGTATTCCCTGTTCTGACAGTTCTAATTCTGTCTGTTTCTCCCATCTCGTGACTTTTTCTCCTAGGTCTGCCCATTCTATGTTTTTGTTTTTTGTTAAGCTAACATGTGGTAATCAATTAGATTTATACAGTGTAAAGAACTCCTGGGGCAATGAACAGCTGGTTATACTGTTCCCTTCTGTGTCCTAGTACAGGTTACATAATATCAATCTGTTTGCATGATTTTTAAACAATTCTTGCTCATATTCCTTATCAGGTCCTGGTGTGTTACAATAATACAGGGTACAGTGCAACAAGTGTTGCTTATCAATGTCAAGGGAGGGGAACTTGCTGATGGCTACATTCATTAATTCTTCGGTCACAGTCCCTGGACCAGTCGTAACCAAGTCCTGGCTGTACCAATAAAACATTTCACCCTCCGATTACACTGCAAAGGTATCAATTTGTCGCTGTGCTTCCATACCCTGCATGGCTGGGACTACTGCTATACCAAATAGTTGCATGAGGTCTCTGCCCAAGAGGTTTACTGGGCATTTTGCAGAAACAACAATTTTGCTTTTCTGAGTCAATCCTGAAACTGGATCAGTTATTGCAATATTACGGGAGAGGGGCTCCCGATACAGCTGTCTATTAGCTGCTTTTACCAGTATGTAATCAGGTGACTCTGTGTTTTCTGGCAGTTTGGAGGGATGTATCAGGGTTTGTGATGCCCCTGAGTCACACAAGAATTTGACTTCCCTCCCTTCTACCAAGAGTGTAACTTCTGGTTTTGTGTCTGCTAAATAGAGCTCCAAGCTCAATAAAGCTAGATCTAATATTTCATTTTCTTCACTGTCACTAACTTCTTGCACTTCCTCTATCCCCTCTGTAACATCCTCTACTCCCTCTATCACATCCTCATTTGTCCATTTTTTGCTATCCCCTTCTAGAGATTCCTGACTACCATATAGTCAGTCCTCACCCTCCTTGTCTTCTGTGGTTGCCTTCTTGTTTTTCTTGCAATCCCTTGCCAAATGTCCCTTTTTACGGCATTTGAAACATTCTCCCCTTTTCTTTCGCCCTTCAAAGTCCTCTGATCGCTGATCAGATTGTTTGTTTCCCTGTGCATTTTTCTTGCCCTTTTTCCCGGACTGTACTACATAAACTTCTGCTCCATCTTCTACAGAAAATACTTGAGCTTTCTTTTTCTATTTGCTATTAAAATGCCTTTCGGCATGCCTAGCATATTCAAGTAATGACTGTAACCTGCTTGTACGATGGTCTACCATGTGTTTTGTAATAAAACTGCTTATGGGTACAATACTACCTTTTAAAAATGCATTCTTTAACTGCTGTTCATATGGGGAATCTTGTGTTTGATCTTCAGGAACCTTCATTCCACAGTGGTTATTAAAACATTCTAATAATCTGGCATAATACCGGTCAATAGTTTCACCTTCTTGTTGGATGCATTGATTAATGCAAGTCCAGTCTGCCCTAGGCTTCCATTTTTCAGAGATGCGGTCTGTAAGACCTTTTACTCTGTTGTCTAATTCTGCGCTGCTATGTGGGAGGGATCTTTGTGCAGCGTCACGGGGATTCCAGTTGCCACTAATCATGTACCAATCTGGCCCCACAATTTGTCTAACTACTTTTTCTACTTTTTCTCCGTTTAAGTTATAACTCAGCCTCATTCCTTGTAAATCTTCTAAGAACTTTCTAAAATTAACTTTTGGATGGGGAATTCCCTCAGTGGCTTTCCGGATATCTTCTGGAGTCCAGGGTCTATACACAAAAATAGTTGGGTCCTGATTATCTTGTCCTGCCTGAGGATTGGGTACTTCTATGAGTGGGCATATTTCTTCTTCACTCATAGATCGTGAATTCTTAACCATTTGATATAACTCAGTGCCTTCATTTGAGTTACCTGCCCTTGTTCGAGACCTGGTCCCAATGGGATCTCTAATAAATGGTTTTACTTTTATAATGTCTCTATTTTCACTGACAACAGGATATCGTGGGGGTGGACTAACCTGTTCACTTGCTTCATATTCTGGTAAGGGAGGTGGAGGGGCCGATGCTATTACTAAGTTGTTTTCCTCCTTATCTAAAAACATTGTTTTTGAATAGTTGTTTTTTTGTTCCCTACGGTTTACTTCCTCAAGCCACCTGTGTGCCTGAGGAATTCCTAATTGGCGTTGCTTTTTTACCTGACCTTTGGAATCAGTTTTGAGCTGTTTGACAAGTTTGATAAGTGAGGATTTTTCAAATTTTCCGTCAAATTCGTACTTATTAACCCATTTTGAATAATATTTAATATTGTCGGCGTGCTACAACTGCATGTATTTTGCGTTTTCTGTTAACGGCGGATTTTGGGGTCTTTTTGTACAATTACTACCCATTTTGTTCTACCCTTTTGATCGTTACGTAACTTCTCTTATTTTTAACGTGGCACCGTGGATTTTGTTATAGTCTCTTCAGAATGACTGCCTACTTATTCTGTTTCTCCTGATCTATGATAAGACAGTAATCTTTTCTGTCCCAGACTTGTAAAATACAGTCCTGACAAAAACAATACAAATCTAGTCCCTGATCTAAAACAGAAAACAGAAAAAAGTAGATTCCCCTTACCTGAGCCTATGTGATTGATCACCTGATTCACGGAGACCCGTCAATTCAGTCGCAGATCAGAAAGTGGCTGGCCTCTTTTGAACGGCAATTCAGTCAGAGGGCTTTTCATATAAGAAGAACCGATCTGGTTTCTTCCCCGTACAGTTTCAACCACCTGACCCATCTGATCCGAGGTGAAGAGAGAGTTCCGGTCCGAAGGACCAATCTGTCAAAGGAAAAAACTTCAAAGACCAGTTCACGTAAGGTTCAAGCAAGGCACCCTTTATTAACTTGCAGCAAGGAGACAAAGCATGCAGGCAGAATGATTTGTCTGAACATTAATGATTAGTATGGTACTTTTATACAGTTCTTTCCATGTCACACAGAAAATGTTACTATTCTATTGACGTAGTTAGACACAGCTTTCTGTATTGTTCTACAGAAAATGTTACTAGACTAATTGCTGACTAGTTGAGAATAACTGCTGATTTACAAAACATTTGAGAAAAACAACCTGGCCTTGGGGCTTATTTTAGCCTACCACACACTTTCAATTCTTCAATTGTGCATTTCTAATATATGTGTTACATTTTGCCTAGATTCAAGGTACATTTCTAGCTTAGGTACAAGTAATGCTGACTATGGTCTAAACTTTCAAGCATCCTTTGTTTTCATTATCAATAGCTTCTAGCAGCTGTGTACTTTCTCATGGCATAAGCAGAAAAATCAATAACTCTGTTAAGTCTCATGACACTAGTAGAAATGAAACACTTCTTATTATTTTCATGGCATTAGCAGAAATCAAATGCTCCTTGTTATGTTTCTAATAGCTGTGTAGATTCATGCAGTGTGAACAGAATAAATGTATTAACCCTTTTAAACCTCAAATGCACTAAGCATGCATATTACTAATACATATTTTTCTAACAGGTAGTGTTTGGTTCATAAATTTTGTTTCATTGCTTATTAAAAGAATGTTTAAAACTACAAATTTAAAACATATTCTAACAAGTGGTGCTGTATTATACAAGGAATATAATACAAGGAATATAATTCAATACAATCAGGAAAGTGAATTAAAGAATAAATACATGTATGCATGGCCCTAAAAAAATGTGTGCAAGAAGTCTGTTTTGAAAACAGCCCAAACATAAACTTAATTATCCACCAACCAGATGCATTTCTATGAATGTGGGTTTTCATGCTGTTTCAATGAATGTGATTTTTGCCATTTCAATGAATGTGAGTTTCAAGGGCAGACAAGTTTACTGCTCATGCTAAGTATGTTTTCATTGTGAGACTGTATTGTTTGTTTAGCAAATGGCTATCTGTGTTTGCGCTATTTTGTTTCAATATCTGTAATCATTGTAGAAGCAAATAATAGAACATATGCATGGTAACTAGTGAGATAACCAAATAATGGAACACTGGAATGGCTGAGGAGGGGGCTGCTGCTGGGGGTTGCTGCAGGATGGGCTGCTCTGGGGTGGCAGTCTATTATCCTTCCTAGAACCCTATTTGACTATGATTGGCTCTGGTATTTCAAGTAGAAAATACATATGCAAAGGTAGCTGCAGTTTAACTACATTACAAGGTATCTTTTTCTTCCTATGCATTTAAATAATTTAAGGAAATGACCGGAGTGTCTTTCTTGGGGAATGACCAGTGGGTGTTGCTCAAATGGTGTTTCATGAGTGTGGTGTGGGTGGGGCTTAAGGGGCACCAGAGCACTACTTCGCCTAGGGTGCCATTTGGCTAAGGCCGGCCCTGGTTCCAAAGAAAGAAAAAGTAACTGAGGTTTTGGAAGATGATGCAAACAACCAGTAATCTCTTAGTACAGTACCAGATACCAGAACATCATGATTTAAACCTAAATAAGAGCAAATTTAAAATATGCATGTCATGTCTAAAATGTATGGATCATTCTCTAATGTCAGTGGATCCAAAACCTGATCAAGAAAACAAAAACAAGCTGTTGTGCAAATGCCAAATTGCAAAGACTGAAGCTAAGCTGGCATCATAACATTTTTGTGGAATGATGCAGTATCTTATAAAGTGTGTATCTACATATGTCTCAGATAACTGTGCATTTAAGAAAGCTACAAGAACAAGATGTAGACTGGAAATGGAACTATAAACAGGAAAACAAGTTTTGAAATGCTCAGTAACCTAGTAAAAGTTGTTTCAACATTAAAATATAATGAAGCCAGTAAGCTAGTTGTGTTGCATGTAGATGCCATTCAGAATGGTGTTGGAGCCATGATCCTCCAATAGAATAGACCCGTTGCCTATGAGTTAAAAACATTTGCATGTGCACAGAAGAGATGTGGTTCAGATAGAACAGCTGTTGGTATTAGTGAATAGATTTGAGAAATCCACAAATGCGTCGTAGCAAAGAAATTCAAGTAGATATGGACTACAAACCCTTGTACAGTATATTCATTAAGTGTGTACAAGATACCTCCAAGATTGCAGTGGATGTTTATCTACAGAACTATGATTTGAAAGTGAAATATAGATAAGGTAAGGAACTATCTGCCACAGATATTGTTGAAAAGAGCATATTTATCATAAAAGCACAAATGGTGGAAAAAAGAGCTAGAGATTCTTTGGATAGTACCACAGTTACCAGTGGCAAAAAAAAGTAAAATAATTTCAGAGCTGTAATAATAACTTAGAAATTCAGTTAAGGAAAGATGTCACAATGAAAGACTGTCGAGCAAAAGTCATCAGCAGGAAGGAAACTCATCTTCCTTTTCTTTCAACAAATAAAAGTGAGTTATTCCCATGGCCTAATGTTCAAATCTGACAAAATATAATGGTTCCAAATCAACCAAAAAACAAATGTCTGATGGAATGCATGAGTCATATTTTATAACAGTAACCTACAAAGAAAAAACAAGCGAAATGTTTTGCCCAAGAATGTTGACTCAACCCGAACAGGTAATGCAGAGCCGTGCCATCTGTAACACATACTTTTACAATGGTCCAAAAAAAGAGATACTGTGTTATTCAGAAACATTTAGCACATAGCAATATATAATGAAATAATGTGATAAGTGCCAAAGGCAAAGAGGTGGAGTGATTGCAAGGCTTATTTAGTGTGATTACAGTATAGGAGCAATAGAACAGTACTCATGAAATGCAAATGTCTGAGTAATGCTATAAATATGAGTGTCACCATGCTAATGACACTCACCACATATGCCACTGGTGAAGTCCAAAATTGTGGGCTGACTCAGAGATATATAAATCTAGTACCAAGAGCCATATTGATCATCTGTTCTGAACATCAGGATTTCTCACTTGCACTAGTATTCTAAGAATAGTAGCAACCTCAGCTGAACAGCAAGTTTTAGTGGTTGCTGAAAGAGACAGTGCTCACTTTGCCACATGTCGTCTTGCTCTTCATAACAGATGGGTCTGTCAGTGACTATCATGCCATCACATTCATGATCTGGGCAATGTCAGTCACCTTATTATTTATTATTTATTATCAGTTTGATTACCGGGGAAGTCCACTGGGCCAAGAAGTGCCCATTTTCATTGGAGGCCTGGGGAGAAAAGCTCCATAAGCAATACAATACAATAAAGGTTAAAATACAAGGGGAGAAAAGCTCCATCAGCAATTAATACAATAAAAGTTAAAGTACAAATCAGGTTACAAAGCAATCAGCAATTAATACAATAAAGGTTAAAGTACAAATCAGGTTACAAAGTGACATACAATACAAAAAAGGTTAAAATACAAGGTGAGAAAAAGCTCCATCAGTAATACAATGCAATAAAAGTTACAAGTGAAAATTTTTTTTTTTTCAGATGATTACAATATTTACATGCTTGGAGTCTGCTAGTTCTGGATCTTTGGAGCAATAAGAATAATATAATAATAATATTATGGAAATAAAAACTGTGCAGGGGTTAAATGACATGTATCATCTGCACATGGAATTAGGGGTTGGATGCAGACTGAATAACTCGGTGGATATGTAAGTTTTGAGAAAGGGGAGACCATATTCTAATTAGGTAATAAAACATTCTTGGCAATGACTCTGTGAGCTTTTAGGGAAAGAAGATGAATAATTTTGTAACTGAGTTTCAGTTGAGCCAGAATTTTATTTGTTATTGTATCCATGGATATTTCAATGGAAAGAGCTGGATCCAGAATTAGGCATATGCATCTCTGTTTGGTAACATAGGGGATAGCTTTACCATTATGATGCTGATACAAGTCATGGTAGTGCATGCCATCAGCCTCGTAGCTGCCATGTAATCTGATTGCTCTTAACATTTCATGGTCATCATAACACCAACATTGTGTAGGACGTCTAAGGCCATTTCCCTGAGGTGCTATGAGTTACAAACTGTACCCACATTAAAATAAGGACCCCATCTAGTGACCTGGGAAGAAGGTATGTGAACCATAAAGAGTATCACTCCACTGACTACCAGGCAGTCTGTAATGCACAGGGTATCATCGGGCTACCTAGGCAGTTACCACAGGTTGCATGTAACATTTACCAAAGTTTGTGAAGGGGAGCTTGATGGTGATGTCAGATATGCCTTGGAGTCCTAGTTGATGAGACCCTTCTGAAATCCACAGAGTGTGACAGACCATAGATAGAGTTATGCCGTATAAAAATTAGTTATTCATGGAGCATGTGTTTGGGTTGCTGAAAGCATGCATTCACAGCATGGATGTAACAAGTGGTGCTCGCTGTTATGAGCCTGGTACATGTGCTAAGATGTTTTCAGTATGTGTACAGTCTTACACAATATGATACTTAGGAGGCACTTGACACAGAAAGGCCAACTGAAGGATTAGCATCTCCTAGCACACCAGGCAGCAGAGGCTGAGCCTGGTAAGGAGTCAGTAAAGGACAGAGCAGCAGGGGATGAATAGTAATGGAGACAGAGGCAGGTGCAGTATGCCATGGCAGTGGCTGGCATATAGCTTCAGTCCATACAGGTAGTACACTCACCTTTGATGCTGGAAGATCACGTGGTTGTAGGTTCTATTCCAATATCAGGTGCTTGGATTCATTTTCTAATACTGACACTGCACTGTAGCATGGATAGGAGTACTGCACTTCTGAGTGTGCCATCCCTCAGATGAAATGTTAAACTGAGGTCACATCTGCTTGAGCTGGTGGTAGTTCAGATGGATGTAAAAGATCTCATGGCACAATTCAAACAAAGTGTAGGGGGTTGCTTTATTTATACTTCTTTTGTACAATGTTTGCACATTTCATATATCTTACACTTTCACAATATATACATTTTATATTAGTTATAAATTGCCTTTCCCATACCTTCAGACACAGCCATATTTTTATTTCCAACACTATTTATTCTCTCTCCTTTTTTATTATATAATAACTCTTCACAGCCTCTTTTCCACAAACACCATTTTGCCATAAATAAAACCTCATCCCCTTTATTTATTTCCCTGTTAGTCCCATCATTGTATTTACCAAATAATATCATATCCATGCCCATGTTCTCAAATACCTTATATTTGTACGTCATTTGAAAAATATCATAGGTTCATAGGTTCATAGGTTGGTACTAGGCTATCAGCCCTAGGGCCTATACAAGCCTAGCCATAACAATTCCCTGGCTATTTCTTCCCACATTATTTACTTTCCTGGACCCCTGTCTAGCAGGGCGACTGATGTGATCCCTGGGGTGAATTTCCTTTCTCCCATCCAATCGTCAAGGTTCCTCTTGAAGAGGTCCAAAGAGACATTCTGCTTGACATGTATGGGCAATCTATTCCAGAGTCTGGGGAGTCTCTGGGTCAGGAACCTATCCCTCCAGCATGTTTTGTTTATTGTGATGACAAGGTTTAGATCCCTGGAGCGTGTAGCTCTGAGGGATTGGGATTTCTTTAAGTGTAGCATGTCCAACAGCTCTGGGTTTGACATGACCTTGTATGTTAAGCAGAGATCGCCTCTGAGTAGACGATATGCGACATAGTATAGCTGGAGTTTTTTAAGGCGGTCAGTGTAGGGCATCTGCTTTAGGCCTGTGATTCTTTTAGTGAGGTATTTCTGAGGCCTTTCCAGTTGTTGCAGATGTCTTGAGAGGTACATACCAAATGGGGCGTTGTATTCTATAATGGGTCTAATGAGGGATGTGTAGGGGGTTGCTTTAAAAAATCCTTGCTTCATTTGCAATCCTGGAAACAATGTTTCAATGTTTTTTCAGCTATACATACATTACATAACCTTTCTCAAATACCTTATATTTTATATTTCCCTTCAGAGGTAATATATCCAGCATAAGTCTCCATAATACCCCCTTCCTTTCATAAAACATTTCAAATCTCTTTTGTCTTTCTTTAATTGTACCTTTCATATATTTTCCTACATTTTCCATTGAAATATATTTTTATTATTTTCTTGTAACAACTTTTCCCCTTTCATTGAACATTATTTAATTTAATTTTCCATATTTTTATATTTTCATACTTCCCTTTTGCTCTATTTATAATTTAATGAAGCAAAAAAAAAAAAAAAAACAAGATTTTTTAAATTTAGCTCCCATCCATTTTTTCATTGGATTTAATATTGATTCCCATAAGAAACTAATATATATATGTAAATAACATTACCCTTCTGAGTTGACCAAGGTTCAACTCATCAGCAATCAGAGTTCCTCCATAGGAAATCACTGTTTGCAAGTTGTGCTGGCAGTGATGCCCTTGTTGAGGGAATTTCCTGCTTCTTTGAGTTAGTGTGACCTTGGAGTTGGTATCTATAAGTTTGGGGGTGTGGTAGGCCTGCCCCTCTATCTGTTACAGCCCCCCTACAAAAATCACTTAAAATGTATTTTCAGCAATATCGTTAAGCAGTTATTTCAGCAGTGGCAGATTCTGATTCATGATGCATTTGCTTTCATCCACCCATAGTGAAAGCTATATATATTTATATGTGTGTGTGTGTGTGTGTGTGTGTGTGTGTGTGTGTGTGTGTGTGTGTGTGCGTATATATATATATATATATATATATATATATATATATATATATATGTATTTATATATATATATATATATATATATATATATATATATATATATATATGGGTCTACTATGAAACATCTAAAACCCATAACATCTAATTTCATAACATTGAGAACAGAACATCTAAAACCCAAAACATCTAAAACCCATAACATTGAATTTCATAACATCTAACACTACATATCAAAAGAAAATAACATCCCCTCCACATATAATGACACCAAACTACCAAACACACTTTTTACTACGTTTTGGCAGGGGGGCAAGCCCCCCCTGCACCCCTCATGTGGGGGACTCTGCTCCCACATACCCCCATAAATTAAATATACCAACTCCAAGATCACACTGCAGTGGGAAAAAGTTAATTTCCTAACCCCATTGTATCAAGCCCCCTTGCAGAAACGTAGTAAAAAGTGTGTTTGGTAGTTTCTTGTCATTATATGTCCTTATATGTAGAGGGGATGTTATTTTCATGTATTTTGTACTGTTAGATGTATGAAATTCAATGTTATAGGGTTTAGATGTTCTGTTCTCGATGTTATGAAATTAGATGTTATGGGTTTTAGATGTTTTGAAGGGGACCTATATATATATATATATATATATATATATATATATATATATATATATATATATATATATATACATATATATGTGTGTGTGTGCCAGCTAAGTAAGCTGATTTTCTCAAAACACATGAATTTAACATGTAAACATTTTTTTTCTTGATAGCTATTAAAATACCTTTGGCCACTCTGTCAATCATCTTTTTTTCAGCAATTCTCTCCATTGTTCAAGCACTACCTATTTTCCAAATCTCATATTTAATACACTAATTTAATTTCAAGTGAAATACCTGTCCCCAATCTACACCATTTCTTTACATCCTTTGCTCTTTTTTTATTTAAATACAAATGTACTCTCTCCAGTAAAACTTCTGATGTTGTGTAGTCCTATCTCGCCTTCATTTTTACATATGGGTTTGATGCTGATCCTCTGCTCCAACTCAGCCGATTACAAAGCTCGCAGTCTCTCAGTTGGCTCGTGGCAAGGTAGGTATCCCATTGTGCACTAGTTAGAATCCCCAGATCTCATTTGCCACGTCTACAAGTTCAGAAGTGCTCTCTTGCTTGGCCGTGGCTAAGTTGGAATTTCTTCATTGTTCAGTTTCGATAGTGATAGTTTTTTGATAATATTAGTAGTTTAGTATAAATAGCTTAACTGTTGTTATTCTAGTAGTAAATTAGTTGGCATGTTTTTTGAATTTTGGCAAATTGTTGTTGAAAACTTGTTGGCCGTCGCTTCCTCAGGCCCTTTTCTTCTGAGTGGTATCCCTTCTTCTGTGTGCTAGTTTTTTGCTAAATTTGTCTCTCTTAGGCGTAGGTCCGTATTTTTGGTTAGGACCTATTTTAGCCTTTTGTGTGACTAGAATAAGTAGGGCGGCCACAGTGGTGCAGTGGTTAACATTGCCGCCTCACAGCAAGAGGTTCTCCGGTTCGATTCTCAGCTGGGGTGCCTTCTGTGTGGAGTCTGCATGTCCTCCCTGTGGTCGCGTGGGTTTCTTCCGGGTGGTCCGGTTTCCTCCCAAAGACATGCAGTAGGTGAACTGGACACTCTAAATTGGCCCTAGGTGTGAGTGTGTGCATGTGTGTGCCTTCTGTGGAAGGTTGGGCACCAGGCTGGCAACTCGACACTGTAAAACTTCACTGCCAATCATGAGCGGACAGATGATCCGCTGTGGCGACCCCTAACCGGGAAAAGCCGAAAGAAGAAGAAGTTTGACTAGAATAAGTAGTTTAAAATTAATAGCGGTGTGCAGTGCTTCTTTATTAACTCTTATTAGCTAGAACTATTTAGAGTGTTTGTTGAATTTATTGCAATTGCTGTTGCAAATTGTTGACATCACTTACTTCTCTGTTTAGGGCTAGGCCCATTTAAATTAGAGGACCTAGCCCTCTATTGCCTTCTCTCTAGTGTGTTGTTTCCTCAGCAGGGCTAGACCCATTTAAGTTAGAGGACCTAGTCCTCTGTTTTTTGCTCGTCCCTGTGTGTGTTGTTCCTGAGCAGGTCTAGGCCAATTTAGTTAGAAGACCTTGTCCTCTCTTCTTGTTTTTCCCTCTTGTGATTGCTTTTTATGACAATATGTCTAAGGAATCAAAGGATCATAAACCTTCAGGTTTTAAAAAGTGTCTCAAATGTTCTCAAAAAATGTCCCTGACTGACGGACATAATATTTCTCTTTACTGTCTGGGAGCCATACATCTTCAGGAGACATGTTCCTTTTGCCACACCTTTAGTTCTCTGGTTCTCCAGAAAAGGAAGAACAAATTGATCCTGAAAGGTCTCCTTAAACCTTCCTTTGAGAAGGATTTAGCCAGCTCTTCATCATTGCATTCCAGGTCTCCCTCTTCTAAAAAAAAGGTCAAGTCGGTCAAGAGACAGTCTACCACATCGACTGTTTTATCTGGACCTCCACAAAAAAATTACAAAATTGGACAAACCTTCTACCTCTTCAGCTCCAATGTCTTTGGAGCCAGTCAAGGTTATTGACATTGACACTCCAGTCTTGGCCCCAAGGTTTTCAGAGTTGACTACTGAACACTTACCTTGGAGCCGGTCTAAAGAATTATTACCGGTTTCCCCAACACTCAGATCTCCGATTTTACAGAGATCTAGATCACCTACCTTGTCTTCCTGATCCTCCAAGAGTCTTTCTGAAGAGGATGTAGAGAGAGTAGTGCTTAGACTTTTGAAGTCATCGGCGCTAGCTAATTTTTTGCCGGCTCCAACCCACTCAGTCCCAGAGCCATCTAAGGACATATTACCTGCTTCTGTTCCTCCTCCGAGCCATGTTGGTCCTTCAGAGCCAGAGCTATCGGTGCCACTTGTTGTGGAACTGTTGGTTCCAGCACCTCAATTGTCTGTCTCGGAGCCGAGTTCCACTCTGACACCTTCGGTGCTGTCCTTGGTGTCTAGAAGCTGAATCTCACCACTCGGCCCCGACAGGGATGCTTGGACCTGAACTTCTTCGGTTCCAAGCTTACCTCTCAGTGTGCCGGCTCAGTTGAGTTCAGATCCTACATCTATCCCAGAGCCGATCACTTTGGAGCCAAGGGCTACTTCCACTTCCTTGGAACCAGGGGTGTCCTCGGAGCTGGAGAGATCTGCCTTCGAGATGATGAGGAGCATGCTGTCTAGGTCTTTAGCTCCACACAAGGGTACCGATGCTCTTCCCCCTCAAGCTCCGACCTCTGTTTCAGCACCATCTCTCTCTCTCTTGACAACAGAGACCTGCAGCCTCAGGAGCCCTCATTGGGTGGCCCCCAGTCTTCCGAGACCTCCCCAGAATACCCTTTTGAGGATCCTCCTCAGAAGAGAACTTGCAAGAGGAAGCATGTAGACTCCCCTAATGAGTCCATCACCTCTGACACTGACCTCGAGGAGTCAGAAGGGTCCCCTAAGTCGTCCTCTGATGATATCTCCTTCGTAGATATCCTAGAGATCTTGAAACAGAGAGTCGGCTTGCCCACTGTCACCCCTTCTGATGAGGAGTCAGTGTACCTGAAGGCTTTTGGGTCTCAACCTTCAGCCTCATGGGTGTCTCCACCTTTCGATAAGCTGTTAGATTTAGCAAGTCAAAAGCTGTGGGAAACTCCTGATGCCATGGAACCAGTCCCCAGAAGGCCAAACAAATTTCTTTCAGCCTCCAAAAAGAAAGAGTTTTTGACTAAAGGTGTGCCTGTATATGCCATGGTGGTGGCAGTAGCCACAAAGAAGGAACTAGCAGAAATTTCCTCATCTGTCCACCCACCGAACAAGGAGTCTGGAATGATGGACAGATATGGGAAGTGTATCTTCTCTTCAGCAGCTTTTACACTCAGATTGCTGAATTACCTCACCCATTTCACTAGGCTTCAAAGAGTTCTCCTAAAGGAGCTAGGAGATACTCTCCAAGGTACTTTAGCTGAAGGAGTCCCTGAGAAGGTTACTGCTTAGTTGTCTACCTTAAACGCCATTGTTAACTCCTCCATGAGGCTGATATCTTATGCAGCAGATGGAGCGAGCAGGGCAGCGGGTGCAGGAGTTTCCCTTAGGAGACACTCCTGGATGCACTTATGTAATTTTGCAGAGCCCTTCAAATCTACATTTACCAATGCCCCTTTAACGGTTCCTCTCTGTTTGGACCAAAGGTAAAAGATACACACACCAGATGCGAGCAGGAAGGGAAAACTCTGTCTGCTGTGGGAGTATGTTTTTCCGTCCCTTCTAGACCATACCCTAAGGGTCAGAGAGGTGGGAAAATGTGGTTCAAGAAATCTCAGGGATTTTTCCTGGATGCACAAGGTGGTTGCTCCTCCAGAGGCAGAGGAGGAGGAAGTAATGGTAGACATCGTCCTAGAGGCAGGAGGGGTCCGCAAAACCAGGGTGGCCTCGATTCCTTTTGTGGACATCCCTATCAGCAACTCTGAAGTGGGGCCCGACTGCACTTCTCTGGAGCCAGTTGGGAGTCACTTATCATTGTATCCAGAAGTCTGGCATGACATCACCCAAGACAAGTGGGTACAAAGAATAATTTCCAGAGAATACTCTATACCCTTCTCTTTTCCACCTCATCCCACCAAGAAAATCCCAGATGTTCCACCCAATCACAAGGATCAAGCAACTATAGAAGTCCAAAAGTTGCTTTAAAAGAGAGTCATCCAAACTGTCCCTGCAGACCAGATAGGATTTGGAACTTAACTCCAGATTCTTTTTAGTGCCAAAATGAACAGGGGACTGGAGGCCCATTTTGGATCTCAGCAAGTTAAATGAATCAGTGAAGTCCAAATTCCGAATGGTAACACTGCAGTCTATACTCCCTCTGTTAGGGAAAGACAATTGGATGTGCTCCATAGACCTCCAAGATGCATGCTACCACATAAAAATGGACAGAGCATCAAGGAGTCATTTACACTTCCAGCTGGGAGCCAGTCATTACCAATTTCGTGCTCTGCCCTTTGGTCTCACCACAGCCCCCAGGGTGTTCACCAAATGCATGGTGGTAGTAACGGCTCACTGAAGACATCCTGGATTCCAAGTGTTTCCTTACCTGGACGACTGGCTCCTAACTGCCACCACCAGGCACCTACTTCTACAAGCCAAGGATTCAACCATCTGAGTCTGAACTCAGCTAGGGATAACTATAAATTGGGAAAAGTCTGCTTTGTCACCCTCTCAATATGTGACTTTTATTGGAGCAGAAATAGGCACGGTCGCAATGATGGCTTACCTTCCTGCAGACAGAATACAAAATCTAAGACAACAGATATACAGCCTGCTTCCCCAACACAAAGTCAAAGTGAAGACAGTGCTCAAACTTCTAGGAACCATGGCCTCTACTGTAACTCTAGTTCCACTATCCAGACTACATATGAGAATTCTACAAAGGCTACTCTTTTCCCAGTGGTCTCTTCAGCAACTGCCTCTGTCTCATCCCATTTTAATAACAGAATTTTGCAAAACGGACCTTTGTTGGTGGATCCAGTCCAATCAACTAATGACAGGGGCACCATTCATTCCTCGCCAACCCTTTGCTACTGTGACCACGGATGCCTCCCAGATAGGGTGGGGGGGCATTATTTAGGAAGGACAGTCCAAGGCACATGGCAAGAACACGAGGCTCACTTGGATATCAATGCCCTAGAGATGAGACCAGTGCTACTAGCATTGCAAGCACTTCACGATTTTCTTCCTCTAGGGACAATAGCAATCCAGTCAGACAATATGTCAGTGGTAGGGTATATAAACAAACAAGGAGGAAACAGATCCTACCCCCTATGTCGAGAGGCTGTTCGTGGTTGACAGTGGGCGATATCTTCCCAACACTTTCTAATTGCAATGCATATTCCGGGGACAACTAATGTGATAGCCGACAAGTTCAGCAGGGCAATCTTGATGCCTCACAAGTGGTCTCTGAATCAAAAAGTCGTGGAACAGATTTTCCACAAATGGGGACAGCCTTGCTGCGATCTGTTTGCCAGCCCAATGAACACCAAATACAGCAGCTACTTCTCCCTTATCCCCCCTCTGGGGGAGACACCGAGAGACACACTTGTTCACAATTGGCCCGCGGGACTTCTTTATGTCTTTCCTCCCTTTCTGCTAATATCGAAAGTGATCCAGAAAGCAAAGACCTTGGGAAGCAGAATGATTCTTATCACTCCTTACTGGCCTCATCAGATTTGGTTCCCCTTTCTCGGGCCTCACCTTCTGGACGATCCATGGACTCTGGACCCAGTACCAGACCTTCTGACACATATGTCAGGCACTTTTTCCATCCCTGTCTCCACGCCCTCAACTTGACAGCGTGGCTGCTTCACTTCCATTCCTAGTCAGGCTTCATGATTTCTCCCCTGCAGTTACACATATCCTGTCATCCTCTCACAAGCCTTCTATGAGAAAATTGTACGCTAGCAAATGAAAAAGATTTTCTCTCTGGGTACGAGAAAAAAACATAGATCCTTACACAGCCTCCATTCCCTTAGTGTTAGAATTCCTAACCAAACTTTTTCATCAGGGATCAGCTGCTGCTACAATCAAAATTCAATTAGCAGCTATCTCCAATTTTCATTTGTGACAACACGAACCTAATCTTATGGCTCACAGATTGTGTACATATTTTTTAAAAGGCACTACCTTGTTAAGACCTCCCTTTCAAGAACCTGCATCTCCCTGGGATCTAAATTTTGTTCTTTCTAAACTTACCTCCCCGCCTTCTGAACCCGCACATACTTGTGATTTAAAATTCCTTTCATGGAAGACCATTTTTCTAGTAGCCATTACATCCACCAGAAGAGTGTCAGAGTTGCAAGCACTTTCAGTCAAACCTCCTTACTTGATTTTCATAGAGACAGTTTCCCTTTGTGCAAATCCTTACTTCATCCCCAAGGTTTGTTCTCAATCTAATATGAATCAGACTATTGAACTGCCAGTATTTTTTCCTAATCATTCAAACAAAGGTGAATATAAGTCCCATCAACTTGATGTTCACAGACAGTTAAGGTTCTATCTACATAGAACCAAGGAGTTTAGGAGATCAGACCAATTGTTTGTATCTTTTTCGGAGACGAGAAAAGGTATGCCAGTTTCCAAGATAACGTTATCAAACTGGATTTCAAATTGTATATCTTTTATTTACTCTTCTAATGGCAAAGAACTCCCTTTTAAAATTAAAGCTCATTCTGCTAGATCCGTATCCATATCAGCTGCCTTTCAAGCCAGAATTCCAGTGGACAGTATATGTTCAGCAGCAACTTGGGCTACCCCTCATACTTTCATTACTCATTACAAATTGGATTTGGCCTCCAGGGGCAGAGCCTCCTTTGGTTCCACAGTTCTTAGGAGTATATTCCCTTGAGCCACCTGAGAAAAAGGTGCTAGGGACACTGTCCCATATGTAAGAATGAAGGCGAGATAGGACTAAAGAACATAAAGAAGTTATGTACTCCCCATAACATTCCATGTTTGTAGTCCATCTCGCCCTTAATTCTTACGAACCCACCCTCCTACCCCTATCCATGTATCCTTGGAGGATCTGGAGACAAGAGAGTATCTATCTTCCTTAGGGTTGGAGACCTTTCATTTTTATTTTTCCTTGTGGAAATACCTTCTATCTCTTTTTAGACAGCAGCAAACAAAATCTGGGAATTTTTACTAGTTCACTATGGGATACCTACCTTGCCACGAGCCAACTGAGAGACTTTGAGCTTTGTAATTGGCTGAGTCAGAGCCGAGGATCAGCTTCAAACCCATATGTAAGAATGAAGGGCGAGATGGACTACAAACCTGGAACGTTATGGGGAGTACATAACTTCTTTTTTTAACAGTCACTTCTGTCATCCGTATTTTATTTTTTGCTATTAATATTAAATCATTTACATAAGATGACATCAGTGGCAATCTTATTCCATTATTATCTTTTCATCTTGCTTCTTCAAGACCATTCTCATCTTAATCTTTTTATGTTCAACAAATACACTGCCTTACTTCCATATGGGTGGTAGTGCCCTGCTGCCCTCCCCCTAGCAGTCTGTCAAAGCTTAAAACTCCTCCCACTGCCTGTCTGTGAGGGTGAAGAACCAGTCATTTGCCGGGACCAGGATAGCCCTTCACACTGACAGATAGGACCCTTTCAGTTTTCTTATGCTGCAGTCAGAGAAAGATCTCTTGGGATATTGCTTCTCTAAAGCTGGGTGACATCAGCTGCAGAACTCAGATAAGAAACTATTTTTGGGTTGATCTCCCTCTGCCTTTTCTGTCAGTGCTTGAATAGTGTAGTGTATTCCACTGCTTTAACTATTTTCTGATTAAAAATGTTTGAATTTCTTCTGTTTTACTTTGACTAGCACAGTAAGGCCTGTTGATTAAAAGTTTCATTTGGAAGTGTTAACTGAAAAACTTGTTAATACTGCATTTTTTTCTTTGGTATCATAATTATTTATGGTGATTAAGTAGGATTACAGCATTTTAAAAGCTTTTTTTTTCATTTAAATTTCAGTTTTGGAACCATTTTGTATGTTAAACATTTCTGAGAGGAATCTTTTATTGGTTTCTTGACCAATACTTTTTAGGCTATAACTAATCATTTGGACTGAAACTAGCCTTTTTAGGTAAATTTTACAACACTGGGAATTTTTTGCATGTGTTTTGTGCTTTGAACTGTGTTAGTGAATTTTCTTAGTACAGTGTTCAGAATAGTAGCCCTACATAAATAGTCTTTAGATAGCTATTTAGAGAGACTATAGCGAGATTTGTCCGTCTTATTACTGGGCTAACCATGCAGCCAGTATATGGTATTAAGATGGCTAGTTTTTGGTTATCTGACTTAATGGACTTAATCCCCAACCATCTCTCTATCTGCATCTAAAAAATGAAAGAATAAATAAAAAATGCCTCAACCTATGGCTTGTGATTCCACAGTGGCCTTAGCTTCAGGCAGGCTATCAGACCACTCATCTGTTACCTCCAGGTCCCCTGGTCTAGTTGCAGTACCATGACTGTGTGTGACATGAGGGTCAAGTACACCTTCCAGGGCTGTACCTCTGCCTGCTGCAAGTGTGGGAAAAGAAAAAAAAAACACTGCCAAGTTGAAGCAAGGAGCTAATTGCACAAACATCACACATTTATTAAGCTCTTTCATTCACTTTACTACAGAACTTCATCAGAATAATTAAAACCATTGCACACAGCTTCATTTAAATAAATACCCTAACCAGTCCCATTAACATACTAATAATTTAATTAATCAGTTACATTTCAAGATTGATTTAAAAAATCCTACCTGTTCAGTATTGTTTATATAATAAAAGGGCTCCAAAATACTTTTCAGACATTGAAAATCTATCTAAAATATATATAGCATGAATAATATGCAATACTAAATGTAAATAAAGTATTAAATATAAGAATAAATACAAAAACAAATATAGGGAATATTATAGGAAGTTCATAAGAAACTTCTTGAAGTTATAATTGTAATTACATCTTCTGTGATCTTAACCATAAAACACTATTAATTGAAACCTTATCATTAATGCTAGGGTGCTGGGTAGCTTTCATTTTAAGTTGCCATACAGGCTCCCATTTTTTAAAACACTTCCAAGTCAACACCTCTAACATCTTATGGGACCCTCTCCAACACAAAAAATATATTTTTTTAAATTCTTTACATTCTATGCTATGTTTGTAAAGGGTGTTTTTAATGGGTCTATATCAGACGAACAAAAAAATCTGTTCATCGAATGCATAATGATCGAAACGTCATGGAAATCGAAAATGGTATTGTGTGGGGCTGCACCCCCCACACCCCCCACTAAATATATATTCTAACTCCGAGATCGCACTACAGTGAGGAAAGGCCAAATACCCTAATCCTCACTGTACTGAGATCCCACAATACCATTTTTGATTTTCATGAAGCTTCGATCTTTACGTATTCGATGAACAGATTTTTCGTTCATCTGATATAGACCCGTTTTTAATACCTTCCCTCTTTATATCATACACATGCTCATAAATTCTTTGCCTCAGTGCCCTTTCAGTTTTTCCAACACAAAATACATCACATGTCAGGCATTGTACCAGATACACCACCCCTATGGTGTTGCAATTAAATCAACCATTACCACTCAACACCTTAGTGTAGGAGGCAACGGAAATATTAGCGCCCTCATAAATGTATCAACATTGTGGGCACGCTCCACAGTTAGACATCCTATGCTTTCTGTCCCATCTGTTGCCATTCCCTTCAAATATAATTTTTAAACTCCTTCCTTTTTTGAATACAAACTTAGGATGGTCTCCAAACTTACTGTTGTTGTTGTTTGTCTTTCGGCTTTTCCCGGTTAGGGGTCGCCACAGCGGAACTCCGATCCACTAATGATTGGCAGTTGGTTTTTATGATGTCAAGTTGCCAGCCCGACAATGAATTATTTTGATTACTCCACTAGAATGTGTTGATGGCCTTACCCATCCCATGGTTGATAATAATAATATATCATCCCTAATAAGAATAATTAGGATTATACCATAGATAATTTTAGGAACTCATGCATGGGATAAAGTATTTAGGAGCTGTCTCTTTCCATTAATAGTACAGAAGGCAGTCCTGGGATAAATTTTCTGTTTCCCATCCACAGATCTAAGTTGCCGTTGAATTTAGACAGGAATGAACTTTGCTTTATGTGCATGGGGGAGTCTTTTCTAGAGCAGCAATATCCTCTGTGAGATATACCTGTCCCTCTAAATCATTCTGTTAATATTGCAGAAGAGATCTAGATCCCTAGATTGGGGTATTTCTGATGCCATCTGACTTGCTGATATGCAAAGCCCATCAGTAATAGGTCACAGGACTTGAATCCATCAGTAAAGGGTCAGAGGATACTTGTATGCCAAGCACAGGTCACATCTTAGCAGTCTGCAGGATACCAAGTATAGTGACAGGGCTTTGAGTCAGTCCATGTAGAACATTTTTGGCAGGGGGATAGAAGTGGAAAGATCTTCTGTCTCCATTCAGATGGAGTTTCCTGCTCATCCTCCTGACCAGACTTTGTTATTCTCTCCTATTTTCCAGAAAATCCTGGACTCGGGTCATAAAACCACTCTCTTCTTTGGAAATAATGAGAGGTTGCTGCTTTATTATTTTTGTGGTTCCACAAAAACAGCAGCCATACAGATTGGTGTGGGACCATTCTTTTTTTTTTTAATACATTTGTCAAGATCAACAAGTTCAAGTTGCTTAGCCTGCAGACTGTGCTTCCTCTGTTTCCAGACCAGTGCTTCATGGTGACCCAGGTCTTGGTGGATACTTTTCTTCATATTCCCAGGGCTCATTGTTTCTGAGGATATCTGAGATTTGTGGCTGATTTGCACTATCAGTTTTATGTATTGCCCTTTGGGCTATCCATTGCAAAGTAAGTGTTTTCCAAATGCCTTGCTCTGGTAGTGGCCCACTGATAGACTCTGGGTATTCACATTTTTACATACTTGGACAACTTGCTGATCTGAGCAGAATCTTTGTCCAAGTGTGTGGAATCACTAGAGAAAATCTTGTCTTGACTGTCCCATCTATGGTTTGAGTAGAACCTCTTGTTGTGGTACCTCAGCAAACTAGGGGGTATGAGGTTTTACTCTTTGTGCCAATTTGCATTGACAGCCTGGGAGACATCTTATCAGGGCAGAACATTATGGCAGGCAGACAGACATAACAGATCCTGGGCAGATCCATATAAGTCCAACAGACAGGAACCAAAGTAAGACAAACTAGCGAAAAACAAAAAGACAGCTTGTAAACACCAAAGCAAGTTCTCTCTCAGTTTAATTCTCTTTCAGTTTAATGAAGCGCCTTTTGTCTTGCACATGTGGCAAGACTTCATCAGAAACTGAACAAACTTCAATACAAGCAATATATACACACCCTTTTTGTCACATGACACTTCTAATTAAAATCTTGTGTCTTAAAGGCACATCCACATTATTGCTACTTAAAACATTTTTTAAAAACAAATATGACTGACAATATTTTAGAACATATCAACCCTTCCCTTCCTACAGAATTTGTACCTGTAATGGTGGTAGAAATATATATACAAACATACATATACTAACAATACTATATCTCAAATTATTGTGTTGACTCTCAAAATATAATATTACTTAGTTAACTAAGAAGTCAGAAACTTACATATCCGAGTCAAAAGAAGTCAGATATCACAAATATGAACGCATTTTATAAAAATGCATACACACATTAATGTTTAAGATTTTTCAACTTCAGTATACTGTTTAAAGATATTGTCTCATTCAAACCCGGATAAAACATTGCCCCAGTGCATATTTGCCAACTTAACTCAAGTTGCTCAAGTAAAAGTGTAAGCGGGCCCCCCCCGACTATCATCGACAACTGAATCAATTGCTTTGAACAAAAATGAATGTTGTGGATAGGAAATAATGTGTCTAGCCAGTGCATTTTCTCTGTTAAGGGTCTTTATTTTATATAGATGTTCGTATACTCGTTCTTTTAACCTTCTATCCGTTTTACCTATGTAAAACGCTTCACAGCATTGACACTGAGCTACATAAACCACAAACTTGGACTGACAAGTGTACTTC
The DNA here is from genome assembly GCF_019279795.1 of Protopterus annectens. Taxonomy (NCBI): domain Eukaryota; kingdom Metazoa; phylum Chordata; order Ceratodontiformes; family Protopteridae; genus Protopterus; species Protopterus annectens. The sequence goes on from NC_056733.1 coordinate 139,322,254, forward strand.
AATTTGATTTTAAAACTAATATTTTTAACTTCAATGTCTTGTCCTGTACTCATGTATTTACAGTAGTTACACATTTCGCATTTGTACATGCCACACTTCCACTGTGGGGTGTTTTTTTATGTTATAATAACTCCTTTAAATTAGTCCCCCTCTTGTAAATAATCCGGGGTTTGCTTTTAACCTTGTAATAAAGGAGAGGATCTCTCCTAATTATTTCCCAATTTTTGTTCAAAATTGACATCATTTCCCTTGCATTACTACTATAGGGTGTTATTAAACTTAAATTCCATACTTCTTTTTGTTGTAATTCTCTGTCATTTATTTTAACACTTTGTAAACCAATGGACAAAATGGGTTTATACAACCCCTGTTCTCTCTTGTATTTTACTTCTTCCAGTAGACACTCAAAAAAGTTTACTGGGTAACCTCTCCTAACAAATATTGACCTCACATTATTACACTCATCCATGAAATCCTGGTCCAACATGACCATACGGGCAGCTCTCACGAGTTGGCCCTTCACCGATTTATTTTGGTGCCATGGATGGCAACTGCTAAAATGTAATAAAGAGTTTGAGTATGTGGCCTTTCTATAAATTTTCCCTACATATGCGTTCCTTTCCATATCTTTACTAAAATCCACATCCAAGTATGAAATCCTGGTAATTTCAAATTCATAAGTAAAGGAAAGGAAATTTGTAGTGTTGTTAAGATAATCTACAAGTTTACTAGCTGCTTCCTTATTTCCTTTAAAAATGATAAAAATATCATCCAAAAACCGTGTACATCCAGTTCTACACACGGTTTTTGGACGATATTTGACCAGGATTTCATACTTGGATGCGGATCTTAGTAAAGATATGGAAAGGAACGCATATGTAGCGAAAATTTATAGAAAGGTCACATACTCAAACTGGAAGAAGAATGGCCACTCCCTACCCCCCCCCCCCCCCAAATAAAGAAAAAAAGACCAGATATCTAGTTACATTTTCCAGATGTGGTAGACTAATCAAGAGACCAAGCAGATATGTGGACAATTTCAGAGTTTAAACTAGTCTGAGGACTGAAAGTAATATTATTAAAATGTCTTTAAATATGTGAAACTTTAATTTTGATGTTACTAGCCTGACATGCTTGCATAATGGTAATGTTGGATGTTAAGTTGTCAATCTCGCCTTCATTCTTGCTGGATGGGTTCGGAGCCGATCCTCGGCTCTGACTCGGCCACTTACTAAAGCTCGAGAGCTAATTTTACCAGCTCGAGGCAACCCTATATCCCATGATGCAAGGCAAAGACTACCCAGATCTCGTTTGCCACTTTCGCTTGCGAGGTCCCTTTTTTACCAGCTCCAGGTAAGTTTCTTCAAATTCAGACTTTTAGTCTCATCCCTTTAGTTTTAGTACACCTTTGTTGTTGTGTAAACATTTAACGGTTAATTTAACCCTATTCCCATTAGTGTTCCCTATTTTTCTAGTTATTTATCCCTTCCCCTAAGTTAGGCCTTAAGCCTCCCCCTTTCCTAATTTTTTCTGTCAGGGATTCTGTGTGGTGTTTGAGTGTGTTTGTATCCCTGTTTATTTTTTTTATTATTGGATTGGGTGTTTATTGTGTGTGTGTCTGTGTTTCTTTTTATTACTTAGAGTTTCCTCGACACAGCTATGTCGAAGGACACAAAGGTCTCAGGCTTCAAGAAGTGTGACTCGTGCTGTCAGAAGATGTCTCTGACAGACGGTCACACTTCTTGTGTTTACTGCCTGGGACCTCTGCACCTGCAGGACTCTTGTGCTATCTGTCATGCCTTCAGCCCAAGAGTCCTGCAGGAGCGCAGAAATAAATTAATATTGAGGGGCTTATTAAAGCCTGAGAGCTCCCCGACTAAGTCGGCTCCGGGGAAGCCCTTGAAACCAGTTAAGCCTTCGGCTTCAAGTCCTAAGCCATCAGCTACTGGTTCTTCTTCAGTGTTGAGATCGGCTCCGGCTGAAGCTGATCCTTCTATATTACAAGTTACAGTATCGGCTCCATCTGGCGCCGATGCTGCTAAATCTGGCACTCAGTGTCGGCTCCAGCTGGAGCCGACGTATCCTTGGCTCCTTCGGCTCCACCTATCTCAAAAAAGAGATCACGATCCCCTTCATTGGAGTCGATACGTTCGGCTCCGAGATCACCCCTGCTCTCGGAGCGGAGCCATCGGAGCCGTTCTTCTCGGTCATCCAGGCTGTCCGATCACGACCTTGAGAGAGTGGTGAGTAGACTATTAAAGTCTCAGGCATTGGCCCAAATGCTCCATAGCTTGTCTCAACAGATGGTAGCTATCACACATCCACCTAACATTCCTCCTTCGACTCTCTCACAGAGCTCGGAGCCGGAGCTCCTCGGAGCCATGACTGTTGTGACTTCGGAATCGATACCACCCCCCCCCTTCAGCTCCGTCATCCTCTGCTCCGATTTCCTCCTTGAGGCCTTCATTGGAGGGATCCGGGAGTCTGGTCTCTCTCATCGGCTCCGAGGGGGTGAGTGGCATTGGACCCTTGTCCGACCCCGTTCTCCCTCTCGGAGCTTCGGCGCTGGTGAGCTCAGCCCAGAAATCAGCCTCGGAGCCGTCCCTGTCGGTGCGGCCTGGAGTTCCTATCTCTTCGGAGTGGGAGCCTTCTGGCCTCTCTGACGGGGGAGCCTTCGAGGTGATGAGGAGTGTCCTAGCCCCTGGGCGTAGTCAACGGTCAGTTCCATCAGCTCCACCCACTACAGTGCCTGCTGATGTCTCTTCCCACTCTCTTGCTCCCGGACCCAGAGATCCAACGCCTCAGGTTTCCCCATTGGGAATATCTTCCTCTTCCGAGGCTTCTCCTGACCCGTCAGGTGAACCTCCGCGTAAGAGGACATGTAAGAGGAAACATCTAGACTCCCCCAAGTCTATTACATCCGATACTGACTTGGATGAGTCGGAGAGATCCCCAAGGCCCCCTCTGAGGATGTCTCTTTCTCAGACATCCTTGAACTCCTTAAGCAGAGGGGGAACTGGCCTTCCCTTAATCCTTCCGAGGACGAGTCAGTATACCTGGAGGCGTTTGGGTCTCGACCCTCCACCTCCTGGGTGTCTCCGCCTTTCGACCCTCTTATGGACGTGGTGGCTCGGAAGGCATGGATGGCCCCGGATTCGGTGGAACCCATTCCTCAGAGGCCTTCTAAATTCATTACGGCCCCACCTGATAGGCAATATTTGACAAAAGGTGTCCCGGTTGATGCCATGGTGGTGGCTGCAGCCACCAAGAAGGAACTAGCTGATCCTTCAGTACCTGTCCATCCTCCTAACAAGGATTCTAGGACTATGGATAGGTACGGCAAGTGGATTTTTTCTTCAGCGACCTTTGCCATGCGATCGCTGAACTACTTGTGTCACTTCGCCCGCCTTCAAAGAGATGTTCTTAAAGAGTTGGGAGAAGTTTTACAGGATCCGTCAGCTGCTGGGTCCCAGGATAAAATTAACTCACAGCTAGGAATCCTAAACTCCATTGTTAACTCCTCCATGCGGCTCATTTCATATGCAGCCGATGGAGCGAGTAGGGCCGCAGGCACAGGAGTGGCTTTAAGGCGTCAATCCTTGTATGCGGCTTTGTAATTTTGCAGATCCCTTCAAGGCATCCTTCACAAACTCTCCCTTTGATGGCTCGACTTTGTTCGGCCCTCAAGTGAAAGACAACTTGACTAGATGCGAACAAGAAGGCAAGACTCTTTCTGCCGTAGGAGTCCGTTTCTCCACCCCTTCAAGACCTTACCCAAAAGGTCAGAAGGGAGGGAAAATGTGGTTCCGCAAATCTCAAGGAGTCATGCCTGACGTACGAGATCAGTTTACCCCCAGAGGCAGAGGGGGTAACAACAACAGACGCCGCCCTAGAGGCGAAGGGGTTGGCAGAATCAGGGTAGCAGGGAGCCTCTCTCTGACAAACCCTTCCAGCATCCCTGAGATGTTGCCTGATTGTCCACCTTCAGAGGCAGTCGGGGGAAGATTATCGCTGTACCCAAAAGCCTGGCTTTCCCTTTCTCAAGACAAATGGGTACAGTCGATCATATCTGAGGGTTACAAAATTCCCTTTATTCAAACCCCAGTTCAGCAAAAGGGAACCCTTCCAGACATTCCACCCGGTCTAAGGGAACTAGCAGTACCAGAGATTTCAAAACTGCTAGCAAAAAGAGCTATCCAGCCAGTCCCAGCAGACCAAATAGGATCCGGTATCTACTCAAGGTTCTTTTTAGTACCAAAAAAGACAGGGGACTGGAGACCAATATTAGATCTCAGCAAACTAAAGAAGTTTGTAAAGAAAACAAGATTCTGGATGGTCACGCTTCAGTCCATTCTACCCTTTCTGGGCAAGGACAATTGGATGTGCTCGGTAGATCTTCAGGATGCGTACTATCACATAAAAATTCGCAGGCGCTCCAAAAGGTTTCTCCGCTTTCGGCTGGGGACCAAGTCACTTCCAATTCAGAGCCCTGCCATTTGGACTCACTACAGCCCCCAGAGTGTTCACCAAATGTATGGCAGCGGTTACGGCTCACCTGAGACATCAAGGATTCCAGGTGTTTCCATATCTAGACGACTGGCTTCTCACTGCCACCACCAGGCATCAACTTCTTCAAGCCAGAGATTACACCATTCACATTTGCAGAGGGCTAGGGATTTCTATAAATTTAGAAAAATCTGCCTTGTCGCCTTGTCAATCTATTACTTTTATAGGCGCCAAATTGGACACCGTACAACTTTCAGCAAAATTAACAGACCAAAGGATCTTGGACATTCAAAATCACGTCCATGTGATTCTTCTCAGCAACAAAATTCAGGCCAGATTTGCTCTGAAAGTATTGGGTCTTATGGCGGCCGTCTTCTACAATGGATGCTGTTCGCCCAATGGTCCTTTCAACAACTTCCCATGCGTCACAGGATCATAATAACTCCAATTTGTAAAAGGTATCTGACCTGGTGGATATCGTCCCCTCAAGTCCATCAGGGCAGACCCTTTGTTCCTCCCGCCCAGGTCGCCACGGTTACATCAGACGCCTCTCTGATCGGGTGGGGGGGGGGGCATTATCAGGGCAGGATGGTCCATGGCACTTGGCAACCTTTCAAATGCCACCTGCACATAAATGTCCTGGAGATGAGAGCAGTGCTTTTAACGTTGCAAGCCCTCAACGACTCTCTTCCCCTGGGAGCTATTGCAGTCCAAACGGACAATATGTCCATAGTGTGGTATATCAACAAGCAGGGCGGAACCAAGTCCTATCCACTGTGTCGAGAGGCTCTCAGACTTTGGCAGTGGGCAATTTCTTCTCAGCGGTTTCTGATAGCAACGCATATCCTCTGGAAATCCAACATCATAGCGGACAGGTTGAGCAGAGCTATTCTCATGCCTCACGAGTGGTCTCTCAAACAATCTGTGACGGAAGAGATTTTTCAGAAGTGGGGCCTTCCTTGCTGCGACCTTTTTGCTACACCTCAAAACAGCAAATGCCCCGACTTCTTCTCTCTCTTCCCCCTTCCAGGCCATCCCCCCAGAGACGCTCTAACCCAAGATTGGCCCCAGGGACTTCTTTATGCCTTTCCTCCCTATCCTCTGATACCACAAGTAATTCAGAAAGCAACCGCCTTGAGAGCCAAGTTGATTCTCATTGCCCCTTATTGGCCTCGACAGATATGGTTTCCGTTCCTACATCGTTATCTTTAGGTACAGCCATGGCATCTGGACCCGGTTCCAGATCTTCTGACCCACCAGTCGGGGCAGCTGTACCAATCCATACCTTCTCTCAACCTCACTGCTTGGTTGCTTCGCTTCCATCCCTAGCCAGGCTTCCTATGATTTCTAATCCCGTCCGGGATATCATAATAGCTTCCCTTAAATCTTCCACCAGAAGGATTTACACTAGTAAATGGCAAAGTTTCTCCTTCTGGGTAAAAGCTAGGAATATAGACCCCTATACTGCTCCGATTCATTCGGTCTTGGACTTCCTAGCCGAGATTTTTCATTCAGGATCTTCTTCCTCCACAGTAAAAGTTCAGCTGGCAGCCATTTCAAATTTTCATATAGGCTTGTTGGACCACAACATTATGTCACATAAACTTTGCAAGGCATTCCTTAGAGGTATTTTTTACTTAAACCTCCGATTAGAGACCCCCCCACCACAGTGGGATCTAAATTTAATTTTAACATCCTTGATTCTTTCCCCTTTCGAACCTGCGGCTGCCTGTTCATTGAAATTTCTTTCTTGGAAGACACTCTTTCTAGTCACCATTACTTCTGCCAGGAGAGTATCTGAGCTCCATGCCCTCTGCATTCGTCCTCCCTACTTAATCTTCCACAAAGACAGAGTTTCTCTAAGGACTAATCCGTCTTTCTTACCCAAAGTGGCATCGCAGACTAACTTAAATCAATCCATTGATCTTCCAGTTTTTTTCCCCAAATTATTCTAATAGAGTGGAACAAAAACTACAGTATCTTGATGTTCACTGCCAACTCAGATATTATCTGGACAGAACCAAACATTTTAGGAAATCTGATCAACTGTTTTTATCCTATGCAGAGAACAAGAAAGGCCTACCAGTATCCAAGGTAACTCTATCTAGATGACTGTCTTCTGTGATTACTTGCATTTATCAGCTCAGAGGTAAAGAGTTGATTTCTAGGCCAAAAGCCCATTCTACCAGAGCTCTAGCTACATCTACAGCTTTTCAGGCTAGACTTCCAATAGACACTATTTGTGCAGCAGCCGCATGGGCCTCTCCTCATACCTTTGTTTCACATTACAAATTAGACTTGGCCTCCAGAGACAGAGCGAATTTTGGTTCCACCGTTCTCAAGGGTCTGTTCCATTGAGCCACCCAGGATAGAGGTGCTAGGGACGCGGTCCCATCCAGCAAGAATGAAGGTGAGATTGACAACTTAACATTTAGAAGTTATGTACCTACCATAACGTTCCATGTTAGTTGTCTTCTCTCGCCTTCTTTCTTGCGTCCCGCCCACCATCCCCCTAGCCTGGTCAGACCGAGAAGATTGTGCCTCTTCCCTTAAGAAGCTTAATCCAATTTTTTCCAACTAATCAGCTTTCTAGTGTCACTAGATTAGGTTGATCTTTTTCGGAGGATTATTATTATTATTATCATTATTACTATTATTACCTCTTCCTCCTCCTCCTCTCCAGTTGGAGGAATGTATTGCATAATTTCCTTAGCTACCAAATGAGATCTGGGTAGTCTTCGCCTTGCATCATGGGATATAGGGTTGCCTCGAGCTGGTAAAATTAGCTCTCGAGCTTTAGTAAGTGGCCGAGTCGGAGCCGAGGACTGGCTCCGAACCCATCCAGCAAGAAAGAAGGCGAGAGAAGACAACTAACATGGAAGGTTATGGTAGGTACATAACTTCTAATTTACGGTGATCAATGAAGTGTGATGGTTGATAGTTCATTGATCTATATATATTTTGTGACCTTTGGAAAAGAGGGATATCTATGGCAGACTGAGAATCAGATTGCACATTGGACTTTTAATCACTACTAACGTACTTTAGTACCAGGGTGTAGTTCAGTGCTTGCACATGCAAAACATACATGCATAAGAAGAAATCCATTGAATATTAGTGATGAGTAGCAAAATGTGTTTATGCTGAAAGTTACTGTGAGCTTTGTGAAACAAAGAGATTCATAGACACCAGCAGAATATAGCCCCATTAGCATGTATACTGTATACTACTAAAAATTAGCATTTTTTTATGGGCAATTCACTGTGTTAGGTGCCAAAGAACATAGGATGGAAACCAAAGCAGCAGACCTATATGAGATGCCTGAAACATTGTCTGACAGCAGAGAATCATCTATTCAGCAGAATAGAGCCCAAAAGTGCTACACAATAGTCTGCAGTATTGTAGAAAGGAGCATATTGCAACAGTGCCTTAGCCATTTTAATGCAACCTGAGAATAGTGCGCTGTAACAGAGATGGAGATAAGGTAACACTAATGTTCAGTGCTATAACTGCCTGCAGCATACATCTGCAGCTATACAGGGTGTAGGTTATGCATCTGTAAATCAAAAACTGTATCTGATGGATGCATTTCATCTGCAATAGGACAGCATCACCTTACACTCCAATCTGCCCTAGTCTGTATAACAACACTTTTGTATACCTCTGCATCCCTGGTTGGGAATAGGCAGTGGTAGTATTACTGTTTGCATGGTAGCTTTACTGGTTTGAACTATGCTGAGGAGCTGTAAACAATATATATATATATATATATATATATATATATATATATATATATATATATAGAGAGAGAGAGAGAGAGAGAAATATATTGAAATACTAAAAATATATTGTCAAAATGAAATTTTAGCATAATTATTTTAGAGACTGCAACTCTGAAAATGGATTTTTGAATTTCAGAATTATTCCTAAGCAAGCTAGACCAGAAATATATATTTGGGTTTTGTGAGAATTGTTTCTGAAAACACATTGCTGCGGCAGTATGTTGTAAATTTAAATAGGAGACACAGCTCTGTTTTGTTATATACAAATACATATTATGAAACATTGCTTGCCTAAGAAAAGTAGTTAAAACATAGACAGCGTGCTAGTGTATTTTGTCCTTGCTTTTATTACAAGTTCTGTAATAAAATTTGCTTGTACAAAGGAAAATTTTGCACAAGATCATAAAAGCACAGTTAGGTAATGTTCAGAATATAACAGTTCAAACTGGTAACTGCATGATTTAAAGTAATCAGAGGTTCTTCTAATTTCTGTTGTTAAAGATAGTCTTTGTTGTATGCCATGTTAGCTTTGCCTTAGTATAATCTCAGTAATTGTCAATACTATTCTGAAAAATAAAGCTTCTTGACACTACATGATTTTATGTTTCATTGAATTTACTGCAGACAGGTCAGAACAATTAAGGCACTCAACAAATGCCACTGGTATACCTGCTGAGAATTTCCATATATATGCCCTTGACATCATAACCCTCTGCCCTGTGCCACTCATGAAGAGCCCACACCACTTCTGTCAGGGAAGCCCCGTCATCCACAGCTCCCCTGTGCACCACTGTGTATGTTGCATGCTTTAGATGTATCCCTGCACGTCTGTCCCTACAACCTACATACCTTACTAAAAACTGGGATACCACAGTGTCCAGTATATTCAAGTCCCTACAGTCTGCCTATCCTTGTCTTGCCCTGTTTTGTGCTCAGGAAATCATGTATAACACTTGTTAAGGCTGCCAGCCCAGCTAGCTGGAATTTTGTAAATAATTCTATGTAATTTGTGAATAGTAATATGATTTGTATGTTTGTCTTGCAAATGTAAGAAAATGATATGTTATATGTATATTAAACTGCTGGAGCAGAAGTGTGTGTTAAACTGTATGTTATGTACTGAGCTTCAAGAATGTAACCACAGTGTACCCTACTGGAAAAGAGCAGAAATGTGTATAAACTATATGCCTGTATGAATGTGTGCTTTCATAGTAGAAGTTGGAACACGCAGAGTTAACTTGCAAAACTCTTAAGAAAATAAATTGAAATTGTTTATGACTGTGCTATAAAGCTAATTAATGCAAAGAGACATGATGTCTAGAGCTAGGGGTTTTTTTTCTATTGTCTGGAAACAGAAATAAATACAGGTTTCGAAGGTAAAATGTTTAACTGTTTTACAACTTCCACTTCCAGGCAAACTTCTGAGAGATAAGTATTTTTGACACAGAGGTGCTAAATTTTGTTTTTGTTAGCCTGGGAAATGAAGGCAGAGGTGATAAAGAATGATGCAATCTGAGATAACCTAGCAGAAATGTTTGACAGTAATTTAAGAACTATCTCATAGAGTGAGTCTGGGCATTTCGTATCTTGTCTTTGGACCTGAAACATCCACCTTCAGCACTTCTCATCTGCATTTGTTTTGCTCTGTAAGTAAGACTTAGATCCTAGTATCTCTCTTAAAGATAGATACGAATATAGTAAGATTAGTTAAGATATTTTCTGTATTTATGTGAGACTGCCCTGCAATGTTCTTTTAAAATATTTCTTGTGATTCTGAACTCTGTTGTCACCGTATTGAGTTCTTGAGTATTGTCATTTTTTTATTATTTATTATTAAATGTATTTAAACCTTTTAATTGTGGCTGGTTTGTTTAGATATATTTAAGCTCTTAGAGTACTTGCATATGCATTTGGTAACACTGTACAGGCCACTTCTAAATAGCCTTAAAAGTCTTGGACACATTTACCATTTGGATAATAGTAACATCACACAGTAGGCTTGGTCACCCTTTGGTAAGGATCTTATAGTAGATGATAAGTAAGAGTGGTTGGTGGCAGCTGGTACTACTTTATTGTCTGGGCAGAAGGGGGCATAGCTAGTAAGCCTGTGCCAGCATTCCCTGGGAGTGCCTGTGTGTTTGTATATAAATCAAATCTCAATGTGTGTGTGTGTGTGTGTGTGTGTGTGTGTGTGTGTGTGTGTGTGTGTGTGTGTGTGTGTGTGTGTGTGTCAGCTACTTGTGCAGGGACATGAAGCACTGGTTGGACAGAGATAGTGTTAGGGTTTTTGGCTTGACCACTCAGCTGATATCTGAACACTATAGCTGTGCCAGTGGGAAGTCTTTTTGGGGATTTGGAGAGAGAGGGAGAAACCAGACCCAGACTGACTGTGATCTCTGTGTGCTCTTAAGGGAAATTGTACTTTACTGTGTGTGTACTTGTCATCCTTCCAATGTGCATGTCCCTCACTGGTGCTAGTGGTGAGGATTGAGGCTCCTTGATTACTGGGCCAGTGCAGGGGCATCACATATTAATTATTTGGCAGTGGTGGGATAGCCACATCACATATTAATTGGTTGATAGTGGTGAAATAGCCACATCACATATTAATTGTCTTGTAGTGGTGTGGATATTGAATTCCTATAGCTTGTGTACAGTGATCACTGAAGGTGCTTGTGCTCTTAATCAGCCACGCAGTGAACATTCAGAGTTCATATCACAATTGTTTTATTATTTTTTTTTTTGTTGTTAGCTTAGTTAGTCAGGGAAAGCAGGCAAGCATATCAGCAGAGGAGTATGGTAAGCTGACAAGGAGACAGTTGGCTGAGATATGCCAGGCTAAAGGACTGGTACATGCCAACATGACTAAGGCAGACATGATTGCAGCTTTAGTCACAGCTGCATCAGAGAATAGCAACCAGGAAGACAATTAGACTGGCAGTGGAGATGTACAACTCTCAGAAAATGGACAGCTCAACATTTCCACAGAGGACATAAAATCTGTCTGGAGTTAGAGACTTGAGCTAGAGGCCAAGCATTTGGAAATAGAGACAGCAGAGAGACTGAGGCATCTAGAGATGGATGAAAATGAGAAGCTGCTATGCCTGGAAGCTGAAGAGAAGGAGAGGCAGAGGCAACATGAAAAGGAGATGCCAACTCTTCACCAGAGTCATGGAAGTAATGGAGAAGGGAGTAACCAAACCCCAGAAGCAACAAAACTCAGTAAATTTCTTCCACAATTTACAGAGGGGGATAATTTTAATAATTTCATTCATATGTCTGAGAGGGTATGTAAACAGTATAATGTTGACAAAGGGCTCTGGGTATGGTTCCTGATCCCCTTACTCCATGGTAAAGCTGTAACTGTTTTTTCCAAACTGTCTGATAATTGCTGCTTAAAGTATAATGTTGTAAAGAATTGTTTACTAGAATTTTATAAGTTACCACCTGTAGCTTAGATGAAAAAGTTTCATGAGCATAGACACAAGGCAGATGAAAGTGTGTGTGAATATGTTGCTGAACTAAGCACTTATTTTCATAGGTGGGTGAGTGGATGTCAGGTCAGCACTTTTGAAGGGATGGCAGACCTTTTGCTGAGGGAACAAACCCTTAGCACTTTGCCTGAGGACATGAGAATCTGGTTAGCTGATAGACAATGCTTTACTGCAGATGAGTTGGGGAAGAAGGGAGACCTATACCTAGCAAGCAGCGCATCACTGCACAGGAAAGGGACACCTAGTGCTGCTCATGGGTCTAAGGGAACCCGTAGTGGGAAGCCAAGACAGCCCCAACAGAGTCCACCAGTAGCGGGGAAGCCACTAGTCTAGGTACATATCCAGGACCTAGGGTAACTGTTTTAAATGCAACCAGTGGAGCCATGAAGCATATAGGTGTCCACGAAGGCAAGGTGGAGAGCAAAAGGTGAGAGAGCCAGTAAGTGGTAATGACAAAATGCCAACAGTAGGTTGTCTTGAGGCAACAAGGGTGCCAAACTACCACAAGAGGTTATATCCTATTTTAGTGAATGGGAAAGAAGCCATTGCTAACAGAGACACAGACTCTGGCCTACCCATTGTAAAGCCAGCAATGGTTACAGAGGAGCACTACTTGCTTGGGCAGTCTACTCCAATCAGAGCTTTAGGAGGGACTGTCAGAAGAAAAAATTCAAATGAGTCGCATCTGCCTCAGGTGATGAACTTTCCTTTATTAGCAGCTAACCAGATTACACAGCATGTTGGCCAAGATGTCCGGTCTGGACTGATCTGATCTCCTCTGTTCTGATCAACTTGTTTACTGACATCAACTTTTATACTGCAAGCAAAACAACTTTTTGTTACATTTCTGACCATTGACAGTTGGCTATGAAAAACATATAGGATAAACGTGTTTATCACAAATTACCTCAAACCCACAGCTAGTACAGAATGTTCAAGAAGTACAAGATGTTCAATTCAACAACGGTAGCTCAAATTTTCCAGGACACACAGCCTGCCCCAGTAAATTAACTCTTACTCGGCCGTGCGTCCTTATCCCAGGCTTCACTGAGCTATAACCAAATCTCTTTATTCTGAAATGCAGAAAACAGATATCATTCAGGTTCATAAGCAATGCTGCGTTTTGTTCACAGATGAGGCCCATCTTTGATAGGCATATCCCAACAAATAACATGTTCACTTTGCAAGAACAGGAAAAAGACAAATAACAGTATGTTTTTAAAACTTTTTCTCTTAACATTTCCCCCCTGAAAACACTTTTATTTGTCTTTTATTTCAGCAATATATGGTAAAAACTAAGTTTTTCTTTGCATACATTACTTCATTGGCAAGACAAATTTTTAAACTTCAAAAACATTTGCAAAGAGTCACATTTCAATGTATTCACTTTCACCAGTCTGTTGCAATTGCTGGTACATCATCTTCGTAACAGCAGTATCAACCAGTCTTTGTAGAAGACCTCTGATACAGGGTATACAACAACAGCCACATACCACCACGATAGCCACAGCGACTCCAATGGACACCAGGAAACTGCTGATGAGATGACTCCATTTTCCAAACCACGCTTGTAGAAAATCTGTAAAGGGATTATTTACCCCAGAGTTCTCTGCCAATTCTTCGGATAACATCTCCAAACCTTTCAAAGCTCGAGTGATACTTCCATCAGGCGCAGTGTTGTTTGGAATATATGTACAACAGAAAGTCCCAAACATCTTGCAAACTCCTTCTTTGGCCAGGAGCATATCCAACGTAATTCGATTCTGCCATGCCACCTGCGAAGTGGCCTCCAGTTGTTCAGCAATTCCTTTCAATGCATCTTTGGTATAGTTCACAAAACGCTGCTGGTTATAGTAAATGTAGTTGATCCAGTCCACATTCTTATTAGGTTGAATCCAGACAAAGATGGATGTAAAACCAGCTGCTATTTGGTTTATTGCTTTGTATTCATCAGGTACAACTCTTGGTACGCCAATGCTATCGATGTAGACACCGTTATCGAAAGATTGCTTCGGTGCCTCTCTTTTTCTCCTACTCAACCACTTCGGCTTTATTTCAAGTTCTCTTACGAAATTGCTTGCTGGAACTGGGAAAATGTAGAATGGCAGAATTAACTTTACAAGTGCACAAGTTCCCTTCCAGGGAATCGTAAGCCTTGATCTGAGTTTGTTGTCTCCACATAACCACCATACGTCTGCTAAACTATGAGTTTGGTTCTCCAGAAATCGATTCCCATTGCCATTCACAGTAACATTGCAATAGTTCTGTCCCATATTGCCATAATTTTCCCTGTGCCATCTCTGGAAATGCACATATATGAACCTGGATAGGAAATCGCTGCAGGCGGTTTCTCAACTTTGCTTATGACCGGAAAACGCTGAGTTTCATCTTTGCATTTATCTTCAGTTTTGTTGAAGAATAATTTCAACAGACACGTTAGGTTACCTTCATCTTGCATCAATGGGGCTGTTGCTAATTGCTGTTTACCTTCAGCACAAGAAATACAGTTCTCACGATGTGCTTCTCGGGTACTATATCTAACCCAAGATAACCATTCATTATGGTGTACAAATCCCATCTCGAGTAACAATTGTTCTTCTTTTGTGAAGGCAAAATCTGCTTTATTTGTAGCATTCTTAAGGCTTTGTACTTTAAGTTGGAGGGTCCCCAAAGGATCAGTTCTAGTTGGAAGAGACACTCCGATTCCATAAACTCCTGAATCACTTTCTTGTGGTGACACAATGGTTATAGTAACTACTCCGGTACCTTGGAAATGCGCAATTTTTATTCTTTGTTGCCTGCTTTTATCTTTCTCTGGTATCACTGCACCACTTGTTTCCCATCCATTCACATCTGTTGACCACCAAACACTTGACCAGGACATACAGTCTCTATTGCACAAGTATTTTGCACGAGTCAAGAAATTATTATTGTTCCATTTAGAACAGTCAAAATTCCTTCACAAAGTTTCACCTTAAACACAGTAGTAACACCTGTTTGCGCTTGCAGCACCACCATTCCTTTTTCTCTTGCAACTGTTCCTTCTCGTATGGACATATTTACTTTCGCCACCAAAATCATCATCATTTTGGATGCACTGATTTATTACTGTCCAATCTGCTCTTGGACGCCACTTATCAGAAATTCTCTTCAACAGATCAGTGACTCGCGTGTCTAACACCCCAGAATTATGCTTTAATGTAGTGCTGTCATCTGCCTTACATGTCCAAGTACCACAAACTAAGTGCCAATCTGGACCCAGGATTTGTCGCACTACTTGTTCTACTTCTAATCCATTTAGATGATAACTTAAATGCATACCAACTATGTCCTCAGAAGACTTTTGAAAATTAACCTTGGGATGAGGAATACCATCCGTAGCTCGTTTTATATCCTCTCTAGCCCAGGGACGATAAACTAAAATAGTTGGCGCTTGTCCAGCATCCCCTGCTTGTGGGTTTGCAACTTGTATTAAGGGAAGGGCTTCTGAGTGGTCAGAAGGTTTAATGGCCCAACGTCCTTGCCCTGCTGGTCCCGACCTTAACTGCATAGGTTGGTCTACCTGTTGCAAAGCAACCTTGGGTACTACGGGAATTTGCGGGTAAATTGGAGGGGTCACAACGTTTCCTTGAGCAGCCAATAACCCACCCTGCTGTACAGATCCCACATCTTCAGAATGATATTGAGGAGGTTCCGTCGGTACGGCAGCAGCAATTTACCCATACGGTGGGGCAGTTGCCTGCCTTTGTACTGCACAAACGGTATGCTCATCCTCCTTATCTAAAAATAAAGCTACTTTTCCACTTGGCACCAGTGATCCCTTTTGATTTATTTTTTCTTTTTCCTGGCACTGTTTTTCTTTTATAGCTCATTTATTTGCCTCTTCTAACCATTTTTGTGCTTGGGGAAATCCCAAGTGTCTTTGTTTTTTTAGTTCTAGTTCCCGCATCTCTTTTCAAATCTCTAACCAATTTTGCACAGGCATTCTTATTCAGTGTACCATCAAAATCATATCTCGACTTCCACTTTTTCAAAAATTTAACATTATTTTTGTTTAAACCTTTCATATACATAGCATCAACATTTAAACAGGCATCACTCTCACACTTGCAGCAACTCGAACCCATGTTTCCCCTAGATTTCTTATTTTACCTTTCCCTTTTTTTTTTTTTTTCAGGTATTTAGGACTGTATCAAAATTATATTACAGGGCTTATTATAAAATGGGACTATCTTAACAGGTGACCCTAACAAAATAATCTTAACAAGTAATCCTACCCATCCTTAACTAAAAATAAAACCTTGTCGACAAGATTAAATTAAATTAAAAGAAATTAATTTATCATCCTACCTGAACCAGATGAGACTCCATTTCCCCTTTTCATTCAGAAACCGTCCCTCAGATAGGGATCAGAGAGCGGCCGGCCTCTTTTCAATGACAAATCAGTCGGAGGGCTTTCAGTCGAGGGAATCTTAAGATGAGAAACCCTCACCTGCACAGGTTTTTCGTCTCTCTCTCGGTCTGATCTGTATCTTCGTAGAGGTTTCCGGTCCGAAGGACCAAAATGTCCGAAGAAAAAATTCAAATGAGTCGCATCTGCCTCAGGTGATGAATTTTCCTTTATTAGCAGCTAACCAGATTACACAGCATGTTGGCCAAGATGTCCGGTCTGGACTGATCTGATCTCCTCTGATCTGATCAACTTGTTTACTGACATCAACTTTTATACTGCAAGCAAAACAGCTTTTTGTTACATTTCTGACCGTTGACAGTTGGCTATGAAAAACATATAGGATAAACATGTTTATCACAAATTACCTCAAACCCACAGCTAGTACAGAATGTTCAAGAAGTACAAAATGTTCAATTCAAAAATGGTAGCTCAAATTTTCCAGGACACACAGCCTGCCCCAGTAAATTAACTCTTACTCAGCCATGCATCCTTATCCCAGGCTTCACTGAGCTATAACCATATCTCTTTTTTCTGAAATGCAGAAAACAGAGATCATTCAGGTTCATAAGCAATGCTGCATTTTGTTCACAGATGAGGCCCATCTTTGATAGGCATATCCCAACAAATAACATGTTCACTTTGCAAGAACAGGAAAAAGACAAATAACAGTATGTTTTTAAAACTTTTTCTCTTAACAGGGACCCCATTCCAACTACCTTTGGCTAGGGTTCACCTTGACTGGGAGGGTGGAAAAGAAATCCAGCAAGTATGTGTGTTTGAAGATATCCCTGCAGGTGTCCTGATAGTGAATGATTTTCATAATCCAGTACTATTTGTTCATGCAGTTACATGCAGTCAGGCTTGGAGTCAAGCAATAGGTCTTGTAGCCTGGGGGAGACCCAGACAGACTGCATACTTGCAGCCAGGACTGGTGAGGTGGTTACTTCAGAGAGGGACCTACCATGTAGCAGTGAGACTGAAGGTGAGCCACAGCTGCTTGTGGGTACTGATGTTCCCTTGGACAGAGTGACTGCAAAGGTAGAGGTAAGTAGTATTACCCAGGCTGACAGTGAGGCACCACTGTCAGAGGATAACAGCCTTCCTGTGGAAGGGGAGCTGGGCAGGTTTGCAAAGAGAGAGAGAGTCGAGACAGGCTCAGCTCTCAGATCCTACACTACAAGGCCTGAGAGAGGTAGCAATTGAGGCACCTGATTCTCAATGGAAGGGGGAATTTATATACTGGGACAAATGGTTACTGTATAGAGAGTGGACCCCTGAGGGAGGGCTAGAGGGTGAGAGAATACAGCAGTTCGTAGTGCTCAGAGCCTACCATCTGGAACATCTGGCCATAGCCCACGATATTCCCTTTGCAGGTCATATGGGCATAAAATGTACAAAGAGACGTATTATGCAGAACATCTATTGGCTTGGGATTTCCAGAGATGTAACAGGGTACTGCAGGACCTGTGAGCAGTGCAAAAAGGTAGGTAAGGCAGAAGATAAGGTGAAAGCTTCTTCGATGCCTTTCCTGGGATTGAGGAGCCATTTCAGAGGGTACCTATGGATATTGTGGGGCCTCTGAATACCTTATGTTCCACAGGGAAAAAGTATATCCTAGTGGTAGTAGATTATGCTACCAGATACCCTGAGGCAGTGGCTCTCTCCTCCACTGAGGCAGAAAAGGTGGCAAATGCTTTGATAGAGATTTTTAGCAGGGTGGGTTTCCCAAAAGAAATACTGACTGACAGAGGTGACAATTTCATGTCAGACCTGCTGGCTTGTCTGTGGAAGTACTCTGGGGTGAAGCACCTAAAGACCACCCCCTACCATCACCAGACTAATGATCTTGTTGAGAGGTTACACTCTACACTTAAGACCATGTTATGGGCATTTGCAGACCGGTTTAAGAGGGAGTGAGACAAATATTTACCCCATCTGTTGTTTGCTTACAGAGAGGTTGCCCAGGTATCCACAGGTTTTTCACCCTTTGAACTGTTGTATGGGTGTAAGGTGAAGGAACCTCTAGATTTAATTTGAGATGAGTGGGAGGATGAGTGTGAATCCAACAAGGAGTCTGTTGTGGCATATGTCATAAACCTCAGGACAACGCTCAGGGAACTCATGGGCTTGGCCCAGGAGAACCTGGCAGCAGCCCAACAGCAGAAAAAAGGTCTGGTATGACAGGAATGCATGAGCTAGAGAGTATGCTGTAGGGTAGCAAGTAATGGTTCTCATTCCTGTCAGACACAACAAGCTGTAGGCAGCCTGGGAGGGACCCTACAAGGTGGTAGGGAAGGTCAGTGATGTTAACTACATGGTGGAACGGCTAGGCAGGAGGCAGGTGCACAAACTGTACCATGTTAACATGATGAAACTATACCATGAAAGGGAGGCCCTTGTGCTGAGTATTTGTAGTGCATTGCAGGAGGAGTCTGAGGGAGATCTTGTGACTAATCTCCTCAGTGAGGCTTAGACTGACACCTCAGTCGAAGGGGTAGCAATGTCCCAGCAGCTATCTCTACCCAAGTTCAAGAAATCTGAGCAGTGTTACAGAAGTTTGGGGACATGTTCACTGGGAAACCAGGGTGCACCCACCTTGTGCAGCAACAATGTGGATACAGGACCCCAAAGGACTATTAGGCAGGGCCCCTTATAGGGTGCCTGAGAGAGTCAAACAGACTCTGAGGGAGGAGATACAGGAAATGTTGGAACTAGGGGTAATTCAGGATTCCAGCAGTCCCTGGGCCTCCCCAAATGTGCTGATACAAAAGAAGGGTGGCAGCACCAGGTTCTGTGTGGACTACAGGAAATTAAATAGTCACACAGAGTCAGATGCTTACCCCATGCCTAGGAGACATGAAGCCCTAGAGCAGCTGGGTGGGGCTAAGTTTTTTACCACCATTTATCTTACCAAGGGTTACTGGCAGGTGCCCTTGACTCCCCGTGCTAGGGAGAGGTCAACCTTTGTGACTCCTTTTGGCTTGTATGAGTTCACACAGCTGCCCTTTGGGATGAAAAATGCCCCAGTGACTTTCCAGAGGTTGGTAGATTATATCCTAGCAGCAGCAGGAGATTTTTCCCTTGCTTACCTATATGATATTACCATCTACAGCCATTCCTGGCAAGAGCACCTTAAACATGTCAGGGAGGTGCTGGGCAGACTACAGAGGGTAGGATTGACCATTAAGCCCAGCAGATGTCAGGTGGGTATGGCAGAGGTCTCCTACCTGGGACATAGGGTGGGGAGTGGTAAGATCAGGCCAAAACCTGCCAAAGTGGAAGCCATTTAGACATGGTTTGCCCCTGTTACCAAAAAGCAGATGAGGGCATTTTTAGGGACAGCAGGGTACTACAGAAAGTTTGTCCCCAATTATAGTACCATAGCTGCTCTCTCACAGACCTGACAAGGAAAATAGGCCAGATAAGGTAGTGTGGACCCCAGCATGTCAGCAGACATTCCAGAAGCTTAAAGAAGCTTTGGGAGGACCACCTGTGTTAGGCAGTCCAGATTACAGCAAATAATTTGTTGTGCAGGTGGATGCTTCAAACCATGGGGTGGGGACTGTACTTAGCCAGATTTCTTCAGAGGGAGAAGAGCACCCAGTGGTTTATCTCAGTCATAGGCTCCAACCTAGGGAAGAATGCTATGCAGCTGTAGAAAAGGAATGTCTAGCCATAGTGTGGACACTGCAGAAACTTCAGCCTTATCTGTATGGAAGGAAATTCACTGTAGTTACAGACCACAATCTCTTAACATGGCTGCATCAAGCCAACCAGCAAAATGCCAATTTACTAATGTGGAGCCTAGGGTTGGAAGCATATGATATGAAAGGGCTTCACTGCAGTGGGGTTAGCAATGCCAACGCAGATGGACTGTCAAGACAGGAATGGGGTAAGGTATTCCCAGATAGGTTCAACCCTCTCAAGCAACGTTTCTAAAGGGTCACTTAAAAAACTAGCTTAAGTTTTCACGGCGGGGGGGGTGTGAAGTCTGCCAGCCCAGCTAGCTGGAATTTTGTAAATAATTCTATGTCATTTGTGAATAGTAATATGATTTGTATGCTTGTCTTACAAATATAAGAAAATTATATGTTATGTGTATATTAAACTGCTGGTACAGAAGTGTGTGTTAAACTGTATGTTATGTACTAAGCTTCAAGAATGTAGCCACAGTGTACCCTACTGGAAATGAGCAGAAATGTGTATAAACAATATGCCTGTGCAAATATGTGCCTTAATAGTAGAAGTTGGAACATGCAGACTTAACTTGAAAAACTCTAAGAAAATAAGTTGAAGTTGTTTATGACAGTGCTATAAAGTTAGATGCGAAGTTGTTCTGTCTCGCCTTTCATTCTTTACTGATGGGTTCGGGAGGCCGATCCCTCGGCTCTGAGTCGGCTAATTGCAAAGCTCGAGATCTTCAAATAGCTTGAGGCCAAGTTCCTATCCCATGATGCACCTAGAGTTACCTCAGATCTAGTTTGCCACTGCAATAGATCAGAGGTTCTGAATTAGCTCGAGCCAGTAAAACTGCTTTCTACTTATTTACTTATATTTAGATAGTTAGATAGTTTAAATAGTTTTATAAAGCTCTTACAGCTTTCTAGTGTGTGTTATTACATTTTAGTCCCTTCCCTTAGTGTGATTAAAAATTTTCCTAGTTGGCCTCGTGTTTTAGGCATAGTTTAAAAAACTTTTTCTAATTAATAGAGTGTGTTTAGTCTGTGACTTTTTGTCACATTTTTTGCTAAATAGTTAGATATTGTATAGTTATTTGCTGTGTGGTGTGTTTAGCCTTGATTTTTTTAGAAAAGGCTTGAATTTATTATTTACTGTTGCGGTTTTTGTAGTTTACAGTAATTTTGTCTGACATATATTCCTTAGAATATTTAGACAGTGTGTTGTACCTTATAGCAGCTATCTTCTTTTCTTTGTATAGTCTGCTCATATTGTGTGTTTTAGACAGTTTGTGGTGACAGTAATTCCTGTCACTTTAATATTTACATTTGCATTACTGTTTGTGTGTGTGTGTGTGTGTGTGTGTGTGTGTGTGTGTGTGTGTGTGTGTGTGTGTGTGTGTGTGTGTGTGAGAGAGAGACTTAAGCCTGATTTTATTTAAGGCTTTTTGTGGATAACTACTGTTAGAATTTTTTGTGGTGACAGTAATTATTTTTCTGTCAGAGTTTGCAATGGCTGACCAAGACAAGCACCCAAGTCTGGTTTCAAAAAGTGCCCAAAGTGTGTCCAAAAGATGTCTGTAACAGATAGCCATGTAAATTGTGTGCACTGTCTAGGAGCCATGCATTTACAGGATTGCTGTTCTTTATGCCATTCCTTCTGCTCCAGGGTCCTACAGGAAAGGAAAAGAAAACTAATTGACAGAGGTTTGTTGAAACCGTTCTTTCAAGAATCTTTGAGTGACCAAAATGGATCCAACAAGTCCTCAAAGTCTTCTAAGACTTCAGACTCTAAGAAATTGAAACAATCTTTGACTTCAGCTCCACTGCCATCGGAATCAACAGTCTTTTCTTTTCGGAGCAGGTCCCCAGTCGTGGAGCCCCTATCCGAAGATCCTAAGAGTCCGTTATTACAGTCGGTACCACCTTCGGTGCGCTCACCTCAGTCCTCTATCAGCCTTTCTGATCTGGATGTGGATCATGTGGTGCAGAAGCTGTTATTGACACCTGCCTTGGCAAAAATTTTATCGGCTTCGACCCAAATGGCTTCGGAGCTGAAGACCCTTGCACCAGCTCAAACTGTTCCTCCTCTGAGCCATGCTGGTCCTTCTGAGCTGGAGGAGTTGGACCTGTTGATCATGGAACCCTCAGAGCTGACGCCTGCTCCAGTGTCTTTGGTTATTTTCACTCTGACATCCTTGGCGCAGATCGAGGAATCTAGGAGCTGACACTCTCTGGTCAGTTCTGGGGAGGATAGTTGGACCAACTTGTCAGTTCTGACTTTGCCTCTCGGGATTTTGGCCCGAATGAGCTCGGCTCCTACCTCTGTTTTGGAGCCCACTGTCCCAGTGCTGGGAGTATCAATGGTTTCCTCAGATCCATCGGTTCCCTTGCATCGGAGCAGAGGTGTTTCAATGCCCTGAGGAGAGTCATGTCTCCTAAGACATCCTCACTCTCAGGTCTGGCTTCCTCCTCCCCGAAAGTGCCTGTGTCTGCTTTTGCCTCACACATCCTGACCAAGGATAGAGACCCAGAGCCTCAGGAAGCCCCACTAGGTGGCCCTTGCTCTTCCAAGACCTCACCAGAAGCTTCCACTGATGAGGTTCCCAGGAAGAGATTGTGTAAGAGGAAACAGGAGTCTTTAACATCTATTACTGACTTGGACGAGTCAGAAGGGTCCCCACGGTCCACCTCTGAAGATATCTCATTCGCTGAGATACTTGAAATCCTTAGGCAGACAGGTGACTGGCAGTCCAAAAGCCCTAATGAGGATGAGTCAGTTCTCCTGAAGGCTTTCGGGTCTCAACCCTCCACCTCTTGGGTGTCTCCTCCCATCGATGAGCTGATGCAGCTGGTCTCACGAAGGGTGTGGGAGTCTCCGGATACTGTGGAGTCTGTCCCTAGGAAGCCTAATAAGTTCATTTCTGCCCCCCTTGACAAAGCTTTCTTGACAAAAGGTGTGCCAGTTGATGCCATGGTGGTGGCGGCAGCCACCAAAAAGGAAATGTCTTAAACTTCCTCATCTATCCATCCTCCTAACAGAGACTCCAGGATCATGGATAGATATGGGAAGTGCATGTTTAGTTCAGCGACTTTTGCTGTTTGTTAGCTCAACTATTTAGCCCATTTTACCAGGTTACAAAGAGATCTCCTTAAATAGCTAAGAGACACTCTTCAGGGTACAATAGCTGCAGGAGCTACCGACAAAGTTGTCACCAAGCTTGCTACCCTCAATTCTATTGTAAACTCATCCATGCGCCTCATTTC
Organism: Protopterus annectens; assembly: GCF_019279795.1. Lineage (NCBI taxonomy): Eukaryota > Metazoa > Chordata > Ceratodontiformes > Protopteridae > Protopterus > Protopterus annectens. The sequence continues at coordinate 139,345,433 of NC_056733.1, forward strand.
ATATGCAGCTGATGGAACGAGTAGGGCAGTGGGTACAGGAGTTGCTCTTAGGAGACACTCCTGGATGTGCTTGTGTTCCTTTGCAGAGCCCTTCAAGTCATCCTTCGTGAATACCCCCTATGATGGCTCATCCCTTTTCTGGCCTAAAGTGAAGGAAACCTTAACCAGGTGTGAACAGGATGGAAAGAATCTGTCTGCCGTCGGGGTCCATTTTTCCACTCCTATCAGACCCTACCCTAAGGGTCAAAGGGGAGGAAAAATGTGGTTCCAAAAATCCACCTTTCAGGATACATGTGGAGAACCCCCCTCCAAGGCAGAGGAGGGGGCAATAATGGAAGACGCTGCCCTCCTGGCAAAGGGGGTCCACAACACCAGGGCAACAGAGATCACTTCTCTGGGAAACCCTACCAGCACTCCTGAAAGGAGGCCCGACTGTCCTGCTCTGGAGGCAGTCGGGCATTTCTTATCTTTGTACCCAGATGCCTGGCTCAAAATAACAAAAATCAGGTGGGAACAAAGTATCATTTCCAGAGGATACTTCATCCTATTCGCCATACCCCCTCCACCCATAAGAAAAATCCTGGACGTTCCACCCAGCTCAGGGAACAAGCAACAATAGAGGTCCAAATGTTGCTAAGAAAAAGAGTCATCCATCCAGTCCCAGCAAACCAGAGAGGATCCGGAACTTACTCAAGATTCTTTTTAGTTCCAAAAAAGATGGGGAACCGGACCCTTATTGGATCTCATCAGATTGAACAAATCTATGAATAAAAAGATGTTCTGGATGGTCACGCTTCAGTCTATACTTCCCTTCTTAGGGAAAGACAACTGGATGTGCTCAAGAGATCTCAAGGATACATACTACCACATAAAAATGGCCAGGCCATCCAGGGATCATCTGCGCTTCCAGCTGGGAGCCAATCATTACCAGTTTTGAGTCCTGCTCTTTGGCCTCACTACAGCCCCCAGAGTGTTCAGCAAATGCATGACAGTAGTCATGGCACACCTAAGGCATTTAGGATTCCGGGTATTTCCCTACCTAGACGATTGGCTCCTTACTGCTACCACCAGGCATCAACTCATTCAGGCCAGGGAGTCCACTCTCTCACTCTGCAATCAGCTGGGCATTACAGTCAACTCAGAAAAATCTGCCTTGTCACCATCGCAGCATATCCTTTTTATAGGAGCAGAACTGGACACCACCACCACCACACTAAGGCTTCCAATAGAAAGTCTTTCTTCTTTGTCGGCATGTCAGTGTTCTGATATCCAAAGACAATGCACCAGCATCAGAAGCTCTGAAATTGTTAGGCCTGATGGCAGCAGCTATTCTAGCCATACCACTAGGTCGTATGCACATGCGGATACTACAATGGCTGTTGTTCACTCAGTGGTCTTACCAGGAGCTTCCCATGTCTCACATGATAATGATCACAAATTCCTGCAAAAGGGATCTTCAGTGGTGGTTGACCTCAATTCATGTCACGATAGGATGCCCATTTGTGCTACCTTCTCCAGCGGCCACAGTGACCATGGACACTTCCCTGATAGGGTGGGGGGGCATTTTCAGGGAAAGACTGCCCAAGGTACATGGACCGATGAAGACACACGTCTGCATATCAATGTCCTAGAGATGAGATCAGTACTTTTGGCATTGCAGTACTTTCAGGACTTTCTTCCTCTGGGTACAGTTGTAATTCAGACAGACAACATGTCAGTGGTCTGGTATTTGAACAAACAAGGAGGAACCAGGTCTTAACCTGTTTGTTGCGAGGCTCTCAGAGTTTGGCAGTGGGCTATTTCCACCCAGTGCTTTCTGTTGGCAAGGCACATCCCGGGGAAATCAAACGTGATTGCAGACAAGCTGAGCAGAGCAATTTTGTTGCCCCATGAGTGGTCCCTCAAGAAAGAAATAGCAGACAGGAAATTCCACAGGTGGGGCCAGCCTTGCTGCAACCTTTTTCCAAGTCACTTGAACACGAAATGCAGAAGCTACTTTGCCCTGATTCTCCCTCCGGGAGAAACCCCAAGGGACGCACTCATACACAATTGGCCTCCAGGTCTCCTCTATGCCTTTCGACCAATCTCATTGATACCCAAAGTTTTACAGAAAGCAAAAACACTGGGAAGGACCATCATTCTAATAATCCCTCATTGGCCTCGTCAGATCTGGTTCCTGTTCCTTCCTTCCTTTGACTTCATCTTTTTAAGGATCCCTGGATTCTGGACCCAGTTCCAGACCTTCTGACGAACTCATCGGGGGAACTCCATTCCTCTCTGCAGTCCCTGAAGCTGATGGCTTGGCTGGTCCAATTACCATCATAGCCAGGTTCTATAACCTTTCCGATGAGACAAAGCAAATCCTCTTATCCTCTCATAAATCTTCTATGAGGAAGCTATATCTTAGCAAATGGAAAAAATGTTCTATATGGGCCTCTAAAAATAATATTGATCCTTACCAAGCCCCCATGGCATCCATTTTAGAGTTCTTAACTATGATTTTCATCAAAGGAGCTGCAGCAGCAACAGTTCATGTCAAAGTGGCTACCATTTTTAATTTTCGTCTTGGATTCGAAGGATTGAATATTATGTCACACAAATTATCCAAAGCCTTTCTCAAAGGTACCTTTCATATTAGACCACCTGGGAAATCTCCATATTCTCCATGGAATCTAAATTGTATGCTTTCCCGCATAATTCTTCTGCCATTTGAACCAGCTTCCTCATGTGACCTCAAATTTTTGTTATGGAAAATCATATTTTTAGTAGCCATTACTTCTGCCCGCAGAGTGTCAGAGCTTCAGGCTTTATCCATCAAACCTCCTTATTTGATATTCCATGCTGACAGAGTCTCACTTAGAACAAATCCTTCTTTCTTGCCCAAAGTTTGCACTGAAACTAATCTCAACCAAATTACTGATTTGGCAGTCTTCTTCCCCAACCAGTCAAACAATTTAGAGTATATGCTTCACAAACGTGATGTTCATAGACAGCTCTGATTCTATTTGCACAGAACAAAAGATTTCAGGAAATCAGACCAGCTTTCTGTTTCATTTTCAGACTCCAGGAAGGGTAGACCAGTGGCTAAAACAACTCTTTCTAAATGGTTATCTGATTGTATCACCTTTGCTTATTCAGCTGCTAACATGCCGTTACAGCATAAAATTAAGGCTCACTCAACCAGAGCTGCTTCCACATCCTCTGCCTTTTCTGCCAGACTTCCTATTAATAACATGTGTGCAGCATCCACTTGGTCAAAACCTCATACCTTTATCAGTCATTACAAAGTTGACAGGGCCTCCTTTGGATCTACGGTCCTGAGAAATATACTCCTGTGAGCCACCCGAGATTGATGGTGCTTGGGATGCTACCCATCAGTAAAGAATGAACGGCGAGATAGAACAACTTCACATAAAAAAGTTATGCACTTAGCATAATGTTCCATGTGAGTTGTTCATCTCGCCTTCTTTCTTACGTCCCTCCCTCCTACCCCCTTCTTGGCTGTTAGATGACCGAGATGCTGGATCCATCCTGGTTGCTCAATTTTTCTGTACCCTTTCTTGGGAGTGAAAGAATGACATATGGTATTATTATATGCAGCAAACAAGATCTGAGGTAACTCTAGGTGCATCATGGGATAGGGACTTGACCTCAAGCTATTTGAAGACCTCGAGCTTTGCAAATGGCTGACGTGGAGCCTAGGGATCAGCTCCGAACCCATCAGTAAAGAATGAAGGCGAGATGAACAACTCACATGAAACGTTATGGTAAGTACATAACTTCTTTTTAATGCAACGAGACAAGATGTCTAGAGCTAGGAGTTTTTTTTCTTTTGTCTGGAAACAGAAATAATTTCAAAGGTAAAAGTGTTTAACTGTTTTACGACTTCCAGTTCCAGGCAAACGTCTGAGAGATAAGTATTTTTGACAGAGAGGTGCTAAATTTTAAGTTGTTGTTAGCCTGAGAACTGAAGGCAGAGGTGACAAAGAATAATGTGATCTGAGATAACCCAGCAGAAATGTTTGATAGTAATTTAAGAACTATCTGAGAGAGTGGGTGTAGGCATTTTGTACCTTGTCTTTGGACATGAAACATCCACCTTCAGCACTTCTCATCTGCATTTGCTTTGCTCTGTAAGTAAGACTTAGACCATAGTATCTTTCTTAGAAATCGATAGGAATATAGTAAGATTAGTTTATATGTTTTCTGTATTTATGTGAGACTGTCCTGCATTGTTGTTTTAAGATATTTCCCGTGATTCTGAACTCTGTTGTGATTGTATTGAGTTGAGTATTATCTTGTTCTTTTAATTATTATTAAGTATATGTAAACCTTTTAATTGTGGCTGGTTTGTTTAGGGATTTAAGCTCTTAGAGTATAGGTTCATAGGTTGGTACTAGGCTATCGGCCCTAGGGCCTATACAAGCCTAGCCATAACAATTCCCTGGCTATTTCTTCCCACAGTATTTACTTCCCTGGACCCCTGTCTAGCAGGGTGACTGACGTGATCCCCGGGGTGATTTTCCTATCTCCCATCCAATCATCAAGGTTCCTTTTGAAGAGAGCCAAAGAGGCTTGACATGTATGGGCAGTCTATTCCAGAGTCTGGGGAGTCTTTGGGTCAGGAACCTATCTGGTCTGGAGTGTCTGTCTCTGAGGGATTGGGATTTCTTTAAGTGTAGCATGTCCAACAGCTCTGGGTTTGACATGGCCTTGTATGGTAAGCAGAGATTGCCTATGAGTAGACGATATGTGACAGAGTATAGGTGGAGTTTTTTTAGACGGTCAGTATAGGGCATCTGCTTTAGGCCTGTGATTCTTTTAGTGAGGCATTTCTGCAGCCTTTCCAGTTGTTGCAGATGTCTTGAGAGGTACATACCAAACGGGGCGTTGTAGTCTATAATGAGTCTAATGAGGGATGACTACAGTAGGACAATGACCTCCTTTTTTCTGGATGAAAAGCCTTTAGTGATGAGGTGTGCCACATAGAAGGATTTCCTGACTGTTGTGGCAATGTGGTTATTGAAGGTGAGACCACTGTCCACCTGTGTCCCTAATTCTCTTATCACACTTTCGATGTTTAGTGTACTGCCACCTATGTGGTTAATTCATGGGTACATGTTTTTTCCCAAAGGGGATAACTATACATTTCTTGGCATTGAGCTTGAGCCCATGGCTCTGGCACCAAGCATCTGTTTCTGTAAGGCCCTTTTGTAGAATATCCACATAATTTGGGGATCTAGTAATGGCTCCCAGTTTGCAGTCATCTGCGAACTTTGTTAGCCAGAGTCCCTTAGTGTTGGCCTGTACTTCAGAGAAGTAGATGCCAAACAAGAGCGGTCCCAAGACTGAACTCTGAGGTACAACACTTGTCACTTGTCTAGAGCTGGATTTGGAGTCAGCTACTTTTTGTGGGTTCTGTCAGTAAGCCAGTTGGCAACCCATCGAATAACGTAGGGATTAATGCCCAGCTTAGTACGTTTATCTATGATTCCAGCATGGGGGATGGTGTCAAAGGCCTTGGCGAGATCCAGATAGGCTGTGTGGACCACCTTACCCTTGTCCACGGCTCTGAAGACTGATTTGAAGAGGTCAATCAGATTCAGGAGACAAGATTGGCCCTTCATGAACCCAAACTGCATGGGGTCCAGTGTTTGAAGGTTGCCAATATCTTTGTTTATAAGTTCCATGATAATATGTTCCATGGCCTTGCAGATCAGGCTCGTCCGACTGATAGGGTGGTAGTTCCCAGGATCCAAGGTGGATCCCCCCTTGTGGAATGGGATAACTGTAGCTGTGCACCACTCAGTGGGCATGAAACCTGAGATGAGGCTATGATTAAACATGACACTTAGGTGAGTTGCCAGTTCATTTTGTAGTTCATGTAGTACACAGCCTGGGATGTCATCTGGTCCCATGGATGCTGTATTCTTAGCTTTGGAGAGTGTGCTTTTTACCTGTGTGGCCTTTATTACTGGAATTTGGCAACCTTTCATTCTTGAGATGGGCCCTTTAGGAGGTGAGAGGTGGGAATGAAGTTTGCACTGAATTGATCTGCCAGGATATTGGCAATATCCTTGGGATCAGTATATTTAATACCATTCTGTTGTAGCTCAGAGCAGATCTGAACATTGCCATTTAGATTCTTGACATAGATATAGAATGCCTTGTGGTTGTCTTTGGAATCTTTGGCAATTTTATTTTCCTAACTAGCTTTGGAGGATTTTATGAGGGATCTCAGCTTCTTACTGAGGCTGGTAAGGGCGTTTTTTGCATCCTGGGATTTTCCGCTTTTCTGCAACAGTTTCTTCCTTTTGTTGTAAAGTTTGTTTATGGCAAGAGACCACCAGATTGGCTTTCTTTTTTTGGAGGAGAGCATCTTGGTTCTATTGAGGATGGCACGATTCATGCATGAGTGGATGTGCTTGTACAGTGCCTTAGTGTAGGATTCAGCAGTCGAACTTTCAGTTCTTGTCTACATGGGTGTAATGAAGTTTGTCACTTCTGACTTGCGTAGCATGAAGTTGGCTTTGGAGAAGTTTTTTTACAGAGGTTTCCTTACTGGGGGGTGGGGGGTGGGATGTGGATGTCAAAGGTGATTACTTGCATATGTATTTGGTAACACTGTACAGGCCACTCCTAAACAACCTTAAATGTCTTGGACACACTTACCATTTGGATAATAGTAACATCACACAGTAGGAGTGGTCACCCTTTGGTAATGGCCTTATAATAGCTGATAAGTAAGAGTAGATGGCGTCAGCTGGTACTACCTTATAGTCTGGGCAGAAGGGGGCATAGCTAGTGAACCTGTGCCAGCCTTCCCCAGGAGTGTCTGTATGTTTGTGTATAAATCAAATCTCAAAGTGTTTGTGTGTGTGTGTGTGTGTGTGCGAGTGTGTGTGTGTGTGGGCGCGTTTGCACGTGTGTGCGTGTGTGCGTGTGTGTGTGTGTGTGTGTGTGTGTGTGTGTGTGTGTGTGTGTGTGTGTGTGTGTGTGTGTGTGTGTGTGTCAGCTACTTGGGCAGGGATACGAAGCACTGGTTGGACAGAGAGAGTCCTGGAGGTTTTGTCTTGACCACTCGGCTGAGATCTGAACCCTGTAGCTGTGCCAGTGGGAAGTCTTATTGGGAATCTGGAGAGAGAGGGAGGGAGAAACCAGCCCCAGACTGACTGTGATATCTGTGTGCTCTTAAGGAAAATTGTACTTTACTGTGTGTGTACTTGTCATCTTCTCAGTGTGCACGTCCCTCACTGGTGCTAGTGGTGAGGATTGAGGCTCCTTGATTACTGGGCCAGTGCAGAGGTGTCACAACACTGATGATCCACTTTTCTGTAATGCACATCTCCACCTTCATTAACCACAAGCCCTGCACCCTGTCTTGTATAAATAACCATGTATCTAGGGTGTTTGTATGCATCTGTGCAAATGATGATGGCTGTGATGCAAGCCATCTTCCTTCTTGTGTGTTGTAAGTGGAAGTGTCTAATGCTCAGTGACTCAACTATGCACTGTCAAGCACAGGCTGTACAACACTCTACATGCATCATATTGTTGTGTGTGACACCACACTGCCACTGTTTACTTGCAGGGCTCCACAGATGTGAATTAGACATTGCTGATTTGCCTGCTCTGCTGTTTATTGTACATGACAACATTCAGCAGGTGTTGCCATTCTATGCTGCCTCTCACCATCTGTGCCTTCGCTGGGGGATAATATGTTGCTGGTTAAAGTAGGTTATGTAGGTGAAGAGGGTACTAGTTATAATGTCTAGGTGGCCTTCTTCCTCATGATCACATTAAGAAGCATGCTGCAAGCTAATACAGTCGACAGATTATGTTTGAGTCACAATGATGGGCTCGTTAGATATGTCTGAGCAGCAGAATTGAAATTTCAGTAACACACAATCCTTGGTATTTCTGGTTTTGGTATGGGTGGTGTTAAACTTATATTCAGCCATGCTTTAGGGGTTCCATGCAGGCACCATCAACCAAGGATCCATCTGGTAGCCAGCCTTACATACAACACAGTATGGCTGTATGAAGGGATAGAGATATATGGCGGGGTTAGACATGGGTACATACTGTCTCTAGCTTTTGATATGTGGGTGCACCAGTGTGCCTGCACTTAGCTACTAGATGGCCCTGTTGAATATCACCATACAGTTAGAGGCAACACAGGTGACTTCTATGCCATATGTTAGAATCATGGGCACTGCCAGGATGCAGTTCAGACATATGGATTATGAGCCATACTTGACTGTTAGCTATTCCGTTTGATATAAGCCTGACCAGCTTGCAGCACTTTAGGGAAGTGGGTGATATCATAAAAGCTGCTCTAAGTGGTAGCTGTATCACCTTCCATGTTTTGAAGGAAATTTGCTCATCCATATGTGGTAATAATTTATTGGGAAATGTCTTGAGTATTCTGTAGACTGATGCCTGTGAGATACCTAGTGTGTCTCCAGTTTGTCATAGGAAGATCCATAATAGCTAGAATGGTAAGATCAACACATACCTTAGTATCTACTGCTAGGAGAAATCACTGTTTACCTCCATTTCCAGTTTGTGGTCCAAAATGGTCAGTCAATGCCTGTATAATATCACTGTCCAATTTAAAGTAGTCAAGTATCTGCCAGCCTGCTACTCTTTATCACCATTTCTGTATGTATGGCCATGTCATATCCTTGAGTAATTGCTGACCACGTAATAACTATGCTGCTGTAGAATAATAACTACTGCTCCTACTAGATTTGCTCTTGCAATGTTACTGAATATGGCATGCTTTTTTATTCAAACATAAGCACCTTTGCTACTGCATGCCTGATGCTATGAATTCTGACCTTCTTATCCTCATACTCCTTTGCATATCATTATGCACTCATTGAACTGAGCTCCTTTATTTGCATGCTATTATACAGTAATTTGCCTATCATTTTTTCATAGTCCTATATTATTATTATTATGTAATTCTATGAAATGCTACCTTTCTGTGAGTTCTATATTTTGTCATCAGACCATGCAGTTAATTCACAGTTTGACTATAGATACTAACTTAGCTGTTCTTGAAGGCATTATTTTTATTTGTTAGCTTTTTTTTTGCTTATAACCATAATTTCCATTCTGTATATGTTTTGCAAACACTATGTTTTTCTTGTCAATAATTTTATAGTTAATGTTTGAGTATACTAACACATTCATAGTTTCAGAAAAAAATGAGCTAAGTATATTGTCCTCTTATGGATATGCATGATCATACCCCAGAGGAAGGAAGCTTCCCACAAAAGTACACCAAAATGAAGAAATAATAAACCCAGTCATAAACTGAGGAAGGAGGATACCCTCTTAGATGAAATGATGATGCAGGAATGTAACTCCTATATTCTAAATGTGTCCAAGAGCAATCATATCTTAAAACTCTTATTGTTTTCCCAGAAATGTCTACTGACAGAGACCAAAACCATATCTAGGTTATTTGGGGCCTTGTGAAGTTCTCCAAATTGGCACCCCCTCAATTCAAAGTTGAGGAGGAAAAAACATCTTATCCATAGTTGAAGACCAAATAAAAAGCTCTTCTGCACTCAAGCTGTAACTAGAGCAAGTCATAACAAGCAACTTGCTACAGTGACCACAACACACTCAGACAATGAGAACCCCCCCCCCCATGACCACAAATGCAGTATCAGCATTCATTTTGAAGTGGCAATATCCCCATGGCTTCATAAATCAGTGCTGGTACTGCAGTTGCACAACATATGCACCTGCAGAACATGCCCCCTAACAGATTTTTACATAGGGCAGCTGTCCCTTTTGCCCACCCTAGCTATGACACTGGCCTAGAATTTGCTCTTTGGAAGAGCTATAGACATTCTCATTACTTTGAAATCAAGCCAGAGCTTTTACTCCTAGCTCATTCCTGTCTTGGACCTCAACAACTTCAACAATCATATCTGGTATGCAATGCTGCACTGAAAGTTCCAAGGAGTTGGAGCTGAACTTAGTAATGGTTCTGTCTATATGACAAATAGACCATTGGAAAAAACATTAAGTTAAAAAAGCATGGACAAAACAATAGTTGTAAAAGCACTTATCCGTAATGAAAGTAAATACTTAAACTACCTTGACCCATCAAAACTGGTGTGCCAAACACATTCAAAAACAATCTGCACCACAACAAAAAGCAAAAAAAGCCAAAACCAGAAAAATAAAACAAGAATGTCCAGACCACCAAAAAAATGTATTGCAATGATTTGCTTCATTGAGTACATACTGAATAGATCAGAGATACTGGTAAAAGAACTAAAGATTGTTTTTGAAGGTAAAATAAAACAATAATGGCCAGGCCACCAGAAAAATATATTGCATAATTCAACTAAAACACTAGTGCTTTGGCTCAAAAAGCCTTCATGGAGTAAAAGCACTGTACAAGTGCACATCTTAAATAGTTATAACAGTACTTGCTATTAATTACATAACTGAATAATTAAACTAAAAACTTCCAGTTACAATCAGTATTAAGTCCAGCAAGGGTCAGGGTTGTGTACTTTAAAATAAATACAGCTTCCTTAAACCATCAGACAAAGGTAATAAAAATTATAGTAATGCAATATTCATAGTATCTAAAAATGTGTTATGAGCTCCAAGATGATAAAGATGTGTAGAGGATAGTAGATGAGGGTGAATATAAGAATGCGTTGACAGAATTTCAGGAATTGCTTAATAAAGGCCATAGGTTGGGCTATTTATCAAAAAGTGATATAGAAAAAAAGTTTTGTAGTGAAGAATGTGGAATGGCCTTTTTTATTGAACAACTGAAGTGTCATTAAATCTAAGTGGTGTTTCTTATTAAAAAGTTTAAGGAATTTTCTAATATGTAAAGTGATACCCCCTTTGTTGTCCTTCAAAAGAGGACAACTGGGCTTTCGGATATTGGCAAAGGCTCTTGCCACCCCCATAGTGCCTTTTTTAGGCAAGGCTCAAAAGTCAAATCCACCCCCATAGACAGCACAAGGAACAAGAAACTAAGGGTAATGCTGCTAAACGCCAGAAGTCTTAACCTCAAGATGCACGCACTCGAAGATCTCCTCAGTATGGAGAACATCAATATCTGTGCAGTGACAGAAACCTGGTTCAAGGCTCCAGAGAGCACCCCAGCACTACCAGGCTATACCTCATATCATGCTTTTCGGCCCCAAAACCTGGACCGAACCACAAAAGGAGGGGGAGTTTCCATATTTATCAAGGATATCCACACCTCCAGGTTAGTGGCATTGCACGAAGTATCGGAGACCATCCATGTGCAACTAACAGTGGGCAAGACTGCTTTTCAGTTTATAGCATCCTACAGACCACCCTCTCAAAGTCAGGAATCCCACTCGGCTTTCCTGAAAACTTTGGAGAACATGAAGATCTCTCCGAACACCATTATATTGGGCGACTTCAAAAACCCAAACATTGACTGGGAGCACTACTCAAGCCCCAGCACCTTAGCCCAAAGGTTCCTGGAAATTATAAAATCAAATGCTATGGAACAACTAGTCACCACTCCCACAAGAGGGGACAACACACTAGACCTGATCATTACCAACATGGGGACTCTATGCTCCACACCAGAAGTATATCCCTCATTGGTAAGATCAGACCATAAATTAATCTCACTGGATGTCCACATCCCGACCCCACCCCCAGCCCAGAAAACCACAGTGAAAAACTTCTCAAAAGCGAACTTCTCACTTCTCAAAACTGAAGTGGAATCCTTCAAGGCCCCAGGGCCAGTGGAAACTACGGCCCAAACTGCAGAATCCTATATAAACGCATTCTACGGACATCTCCAGGAATGCATGGATCATGCTATCCCAAACAAAACCAAGACCCAATCATCCAAAGGCAGGCGTCCAGTCTGGTGGACCCCTGCCATAAATAAACTGTACAACAGAAGGAGGAAGCTACTACATGATAGAGCAAAATCCCTAATAGGGAAGGCATCTCAGATCAGTACTAGCAAAGAATTATGATCCCTCATAAAATCCTCCAAGGCCAGCTTCGAGAGAAAAATTGCACAGGACACCAAAGACAATCATAAGGCTTTTTTCAGTTATGTTCGAAACCTGGGATGCAACTCCCAGACTTGTTCTGAGTTGATTCTAAATGACAAAAAATACACTGAACCCACGGACATCGCCAATATCCTGGCAGACAGGTTCAGTGCAAACTCCCCCCCCCCTCCCCCCCAAAAGAGTAAGTATCTATCCCAGCAGAGGGCTGCCTCCCAAACATCTCTGATGCTCAGGTGAAGGCTGCCCTCTCCAAAGCAAAAAACACTGCTTCCATGGGACCAGATGGTGTCCCAGGTCGCGCACTACATGAACTCCAAGAGAAACTAATCCCTCAAATAAAACATCTATAAAATCTCAACCTCACTGCAGGATATGTGCCCACAGAATGGCGGGGTGTACAGTGGTCCCACTCCACAAAGGTGGAGCCTCTATGGACCCTGGAAACTATCGCCCCATAAGCCTGACTAGCTTAGTCTGCAAGGCTATGGAGAGGATCATCATGGAGCTCATAAACAAAGACATTGGGGACCTACAGACACTAGATCCTACCCAGTTCGGCTTTGTCAAGGGCAGATCCTGCCTTTTGAACCTGGTTGACTTCTTCAAAACAGTCACCAAAGCCATAGATGAAGGGAAGGTAGTCCACACAGCCTATCTGGACCTTGCAAAGGCATTTGACACAATACCCCAGTCGGGCATCATAGATAAGCTATCCAGCTTAAATATAAACCCCTATGTCACAAGATGGGTCGCAAACTGGCTCAAAGACAGAACCCACAGAGTGAGAGTTGCTGGAGCCATGTCAGACTCGAAACCAGTCACAAGTGGCATCCCACAGGGTTCTGTCCTGGGACCACTCTTGTTCGGTATATACTTTTCCGAGGTACAGACAAACATGGGAGGACTATGGCTCACCAAGTTCGCAGACGACTGCAAACTGGGCACCATAATCAACTCTCCAGCTGACACAAACATCCTTCAAAAAGGTCTCACAGAGATAGATAACTGGTGCCAGCACCATGGTCTAAAGCTAAATGCCAAAAAATGTATAGTCATACCCTTTGGCAAAAACAATGTGCCCACAAATTACCACATAGGCGGAAACCCATTAAGTACAGAGAAAGTTATTAGGGACCTGGGGACCCAAGTTGATAGCAATCTCTCCTTTGAAAACCACATTGCCAAAGTGGTTAGAAAGACCTTCTACATAGCCCACCTCACCATGAAGGGTTTCACATCTAGATCAAGAGAGGTAATCGTGCCCCTTTATTCATCCCTCATCAGGCCCATCATAGAATACAATGCCCCTTTTGGGATGTACCTTACCCGACACCTACAGCAATTAGAAAGACCCCAAAAGTAGCTCACCAAGAAGATCAAGGGTCTCAAACAGATGCCATATGCTGCTTGGTTAAAAAAACTCCAGCTCTACTCAGTTGCATACTGCCTACTTCGAGGCGATCTATGCCTGACTTACAAAGCTATGTCAAATCCAGAATTAATGGACATGCTCCACCTCAGTAAATCTAAATCCCTTAGAGCCACACGCTCGAGGGACTTGAACCTCAGCACAGAAATAAATAGAACTTGCTGGAGGGACAGGTTCATAACCCAGAGGCTCCCTTCGCTCTGGAATAGAATTCCAGTTCATGTGAGGCAGAGCACCTCACTGAATCTCTTCAAGAAGAATCTCGATAGGTGGATGGGGGATCGTAGGTTTGTCCCAGGGATTACTCCCGTGTCACTATTAGACAGAGGCACAGTAAACTAAACCTTAAAGGGCACAGTATACTCAAATCAAGGGGTGGCGTAAGCCATACAGAATCGGGCTAGGCTTATAATTGCCTCAGGGCAGATAGCCTAGTATGAACCTATGAACCTATGAACCTAATATTAAAGACATGATGCTTCATAGTAAATTGAGTTTACCTATAAATAGTTTATTTAAAGAACCTGAATATATGGGATGGAAACGTTCCCCTGTAATGGTTGTATCAGCTGTAGATATATTGTTAGAAAAGTGGATAAAATGAATGGAATTTTTTTCAGACCTGTTTGTAGATATTGTTGTAACACATAGGGCATTGTTTATGCACTGGAATGTTCATGCAGGTTGTTGTTTATAGGGGAAAGCAAGAGGGCTTTCAAGCTTAGAGAATTAGAACATGTTAGAGACATTAAGAATATCAGACTTGAAATCCTTCTTGCTGTGTGTTTTAAATTATATCATATTAGTGATCCAGCTGGACTTAAGGTTACAATTTTAAAACAAATAAATATTTATGATAAAGGTGTAGATATTAAAAAGAAACTATTGTATAAGGAAGCTGTATTTATTTTAAAGTATGCAACCCTCACCCCTGCCAGACTTAATAATGATTATAATTGGAAGTTTTTAGTTTAATTATTCAATTATGTAATTAGTAGCATGTGCTTTTACAACTATTTAAGATGTGCAATTGTATAGTGCTTTTACTCCATGAAGGCTTTTTGAGCCAAAGCACTAGAGTGCTTTACTGGATTTCTGCAATACATTTTTCTGATGGTCTGGCCATTGTTGTTTTATTTTACCTTCAAAAACAATCCTTGGCTCTATCATTAGTATCTCAGATCTGTTCAGTAAGTAGTCAGTACAGCAAGTCATTGCACATTGTCACAATGTACTCAAAAGAGAAACAGCACAATATAACAAGTCTTTATGTGGGAGGCTTTGTCTTTCACACTGCTTTACATGAGGGACTTCATCCCAACCCCGCTTTACTTAAATATATGTTGACTCCATGATCACACAACCACCATCAAGATACAACACCAGATATACTTCATAAGGATGACTACTGCAGTAGCCTAATCTTGGTAAAGATGTAACTGCAGGTTAGCCTCCAAAGATTTCAGGACAACATCCACATGCCCAAATCATTAGTCAACTTGAGCTGAGCTAATTAAAAGTCAGGTTTGGGTACTAAGCCCTTCAGAGTTTTCCTGCTGACAAAGATAGTGCTCCATTGAGAGCTTTTGCAAATTGACTGTTGGTCAGATAATGCTGTTCATTGCTAGGCAGGTAACTTCCCTCTGAGGGAAAAAAAATTCCACTTTACTTTTTATGACAGACAACTTACTTTTTTAAGACTTAAACTAGGACTTTTAATGACTGTCATGTGAGTATGAACACTTTTAAATTAGTGTGTTACTTTTTTACTTTTCTGGTAAAAAGTTCTTAAAACTAACTTTATGTACTTGATATTGTCATTTTCATTCATTCCTCAACTGATGCTTCTCGGATCCTACATCGAATCTGACTCAGCCACTTTTAACAGACTCACAAATCCAGTTGTCAAGCTCCTCCCTTTACCCATAATGCCCCACTCTCCTGATATACCTCAGATCTTGTTTACTTCACTATCATTCGGATGCAGATTTCTACTCTTGACTTACAGAGGTTAACAGACAGTCATATATCCTTTTTTTGAAGTTTTTTTGTACTTAGTATTGCTTTCCTCTTCCTTCCTTTACCTTTACATAGAATATGCTTGCCTTTCTCTCCGTTAATCTTTTAATTTTTTTTCTGCCTTTTTTGTCAGCCTTTCTACCCATGTCAGGGTACTCTCCCACATACTATTGTTGGTATTCCTTATTTCTGTTTAGGGTATCTTTTAAATACAATTGTTGGCATTTTCTTTCCTTAAAAAAAATCTCTTTTTCACCTTTGTGTCTGAGGAATAGGTTAGCTATGTTGATATGGCCGACAAGCCCATGGCTTTAAAAAGTGCATCTCCTTTGGGCATAAGATCCCTAACTCAGATGCCCACAAAGAGTGCACGTACTGTTTGGGTGCTGCCTTCCTAGATTTGGAGTGCTCTATTTGTCAGAGTTCAGCTCTTGTGCTTTAAGTGATAAAAGGAATAAGCTGTTTTTTAAATGTTCGTTAACCTTCTACCATTGTATCTTTCTCAGCTGGGGCAATCCTTGGCTCTTTTATTAGTATCCCCCCCCCCAGTAAAACTGATGAAGAGAAGTTTGACTTGGCTGAGCCACCAGCTAAAGTTAGCAAGACATCAGATCTGACACCTTCCTTAGCTTCTATTACTTTGAGATCCAAGTCTTCTTGGATCTTATCTCCACTTTTCACCCCAGATCTGGTATCTGCTTGGCTCCATTTCCCCTCCTCACTGGAGACACCTAGAAAATCTTCTAGACTTCCTTCTACTACTTCATTCTTTAGGTCTTCTAGGAGCTTATCTGAGGCAGAGTTGGATAAGAGAATGAGGAAGTTTCTCAGGGCTCAGAAGTAGATGGGGTTGATTCAGGCTCCATCTCCCATTGGACCCTTGCACCTGCCATACTCTCAACATTAACTCACATCTCCTTCTCCAATCCAACCATCTGGATATAATTTTCTACACCTGCAGGTTTGAGATCTTCAAGGATATTTATGTTGCATCCAAAAACAAACTCATTATTCTTCTTTGACCCTTCCCCTTAATTAACCAGCTCCAAACTCTTCGGAGCAGGATAACTCTTGGAGCTGAAGGGTCTGAGCCAGCTCTGGGGAGGGGGGGGGTTGAGATTGACTCAAAAACTATCAGAGCCATCTTTGCATCTCTGTGCCTTGGCACTGGATAGCTTGGCCCTGACTCCCTCTTAGAGGCAGTAATCCACAGGGTTACAGAGTTTTCCGTAGGAAGCTTCAACATCAATGTGACCAGCTGCTATTTCTCCTGGATCATCTGTCTTTGAGGTTGTGGAGAGGGCTTTCTCTTTACCCTGAGTAGAACATCCTTACCCTCTTTGCATCCTATTCTCCCTCCATTTACTTTAAGTTCTGCTACTGTCATGCCTTCTCCAGGACAGCCACTCAGTACAAGCCTTCAGCCAGTCCTCATCCAGGAGTCCCCATCATCTTCTGCTACTTCACCAGGGCATCCCACTGGTGAGGTACCTAGGAAGTGAACAGGCAAAAGCAGGCACTTAGATTCCTCTCAGGAATCTGTCACCAAAGACATGGACTTTGATGAAGGGGGAGGGTACCCCAGAACTCTATCTGATTATATCTGTTTGGAGAGATCATTGAACTTCTTAAACAGAGAGGTAGATGGTCCTCCCAGTATCATTTCCCAAGAGGATTTGGTGTTTCTGGATGCTTTCAGGGCTGACTGGCTATGTCTTGGGTGGTCCATCCAGCTGATAAGTTAATCAATCTTATCTAACACCGAGCATGGAAGGAACCTGATACAACAGAACCTATATCTATGAGGTCAGGCAAGTTTCTAGCTCCTACTAAAGACATGGTCCAGTAGAGCAAGGGAATTCCAATAGATGCCATGGTGGTGGCAGCAGCCTCTAAGAGACAGATTGCAAACAAGGCTACTTGGCCATCCCCCTAATAAAGAATCTAGGGCCTTGGACAGATTTGGCAAGTGTATTTATACCTCAGCAGCCTTTACCCTTTGGTCACGGGAATATTTGACACATTTCACCAGGTTACAAAGGGATTTGATCAAAGAGCTTTCCAAACCTCTTTTAGAGTCCATGTCTGTGGAGGACCAGCACAACTGGCCACCCTACAGTCCATCTCCAGTCCATCCATGAGTTTGATCTCTCATGGAGCTGATGGTACTTATAGGGCTGCAGGTTCAGGCATAGTAGTCAGGATGCATGCCTGGGTGTGCTTGTGTGATTTTTGAGGAGCCCTTCAAGTCTTCATTCATCAGTGCTCCCTTTGATAGATCATCTTTGTTCAGACACAAAGTTAAAGAAACACTCTCCAGAAGTAAGAAAGGTGAAAAGACCATCCCTGCAGTTGGAATCTGCTTTTCTACTCCTCAGAGATCCTTCTCCAGGTATCAATGAAATAGTAAAAAGATGTGGTTTCACAAGTCTCAAGGGTCTTTTCAGGAATCACCGGGAGATAGCTCTTCCTAGGGCAGAGAGGGGAACTCTAATGGAAGACGCCACCCTTGAGGCAGAGATGACCTGCTGAACCAGGGCTTCAGAGACACCTTCTCTGACAGATCTTACCAGTGCTCCTGAAGAGTTATACCCCTGGAGGCAATCAGAGGGCACTTATCTCTGCACCCAGAAGTCTGGGCATTCATTGCAAAATACGCTTGGGTATTGAAAATCATATCCAGAGGTTATTTCATACCATTTTCCCAAATTCCTCCAACAAAAACAAAAAAGATTCCCAATGTTCCACCCAGTCAGAGGGAGGCTGCAGTCTTGGAAATAGCAAAGCTGCTATAAAAAAAAGAGTCATCCAAAAAGTCCCCCCAGACAAACAAGGATACATAACTTACTTAAGGTTATTTTTAGAGTCAAAGACAAGGAACTTGAGACTAATTCAGCAGACTCACCCAGTATGTAAAATACTCAAAGTTCTGGAAGATACCTCTACTATGAAAGGACAACTGGATGAGGTCAATAGATCTTCAAAATGCATACTATCATATCCAAATTAACAGGTGCTCCAGAAGATACCTGCACTTCCAGCTGGCAGCTAACCATTACTAGTTTAGAGCACTGCCCTTTGGTCTCACCACAGCCCCCATGGTGTTCACTAAATGTATGGCAGTGATAGCAGCTCACCTGTGACTGCTGGGATTCTGGGTTTTTCATATCTAGATGACTGGCGCCTGACCACCCCACTCAGGCATCTATTGATTCAAGCAAGGGATTACTTGCTGCAGTTATGTCATCAATTGGGTATCACAGTCAGTTACACCAAATCACAGCTTATCCCTACTCAGACCCTGGAGTTCATAGGTGCTCATCTAGAAATGACCAGCAAGATAGCTTCACTTCCTCTAACAAGGCTTTGTACTCTCAAGTCTCAAGTAATGAAGTTTATCTCCCTTTCTCATCCAACAGCAAGACTAGTCCACCAAGCATGAGACTCAAAGCCAGCAGCAATAACTCTAGTCCCATTAGCCAGATATCATATGCACATCCTGCAATGGAATATTTCAATAAAGTGGTCTATTCTTTAGCAGCCTCTAAGCATGCCAGTCAATATTTCCAAAGCTTGCAAGGAAAATCTTCTTTGCTGGCTTCATTCAGAAAAAGTTTCTCAAAGTCGCCCCTTCCTTCTCCCTCAGCTAGTAGCAACAGTCACCAAGGACACCTGCCAAATTGGATGGGGGGGCATTTCTTGGGAATGACAATCCAAAGTGCATGGTCCACAGAAGAGGCCAATTTGCACATCAATGTCCTGGAAATGAGAGCTGTCCTACTAGTGTTGCAGGCTTTTCAAGGTGTTCTACCTCCAGGGATGATTGGAATACATACAGACAACATGTCAGTAGTCTGGTATGTCAGCCTCCAGGGATGATTGGATTACATACAGACAACATGTCAGTAGTCTGGTATATCAGCAAATGGGGAAAACCAGATCTTACCCAATGTGTTGAGAGGCAATGAGAGTGTGACAATGGGTGATCTCTTCAGGTCACTTTCTTTTGGCAATGCACATACTGGGGAAAACCAATGTGCTTGCAGACAGACTAAGAAGATCCATGTTGATGCTTCACAAATGGTCTCTCAATCAAAGAGTGGCAGAAAAGATTATTCATGAATGGGGCCAGCCATGCTGCAATCTTTTTGCTTCTTTTATTAACAAGTGAAGCAGGTTCTTCAACTAAATAAAACAATTAAACATAAACTAATAATTAACACTTATTGCAGAAAAGTCTTCCACTCAAGTTCTTTGTTTAAACCGTGAGGCACCAAAGTGCCAACAAAGAACTTGAGTGGAAGGCTTTTCTGCATTGTGTTAATTATTAGTTTATGTTTAATTGTTTTATTTCATTGACTAATGATGTGATATTTATTATTTAAATGTAGCTTGTGCTACTGTGATGTTAACTCTGTGAGAGGCTTGTAGGCCAAGGCGCTGGAGTATTAAACATTTTTGGATTTTATGCTTCTGCAGTTGGTGTTTTTTTTTATCTGTTATTTAGTGAGTAGCAGGACCTTCACACTGGTCCCTCCACAAGGAAAGTCACCAAGAGATGTCCTAAGCCATGGCTGGCCCTTGGGTCTTCCTAATCCTTATCCACTGTTACCCCAATCCCCAAATTTCTACAGAAAGCATCCTGGTTGAACAGCACAGTCATCCACATTGCAACATGTTGGCCTTGTCAAGTCTAGTTTTCCTTCCTTTGGCCTCATCTTATTTATCCACCTTTGATACTGGATCCACATTCAGACCTTCTGTCTCACCTGACAGGGATGCAACATCTAGAAATAAACAGCCTCAAATCTTCTTTATGCTTACCCCCCCCCCCCCCACCCCCGGTAACCCTCATCCCCAAATTTCTACAGAAAGCATCTTAGGTGAAAAGCACAGTCATCCTCATTGTTCCATTTTGGCCTAGTCATGTTTGTTTTCCCTTCCTCTAGCCTCATCTTCTGTATTCATCTTGGATGCTGGATCCATGTCCAGACCTTCTGTTTCAGCTGACAGGGATGAAACACCCAGACATCAACAGCCTCAAGATGACCACATAGATTTTCCAGTTCCAGTGATGGCTGGACAGCCCAGGCTTTCTTCCCCAGTTTGAGAGATTCTTTTATACTCTCAGAAGCTTTCCACCAGGAACATTTACAAAAGTAAATGGAAAAGAGTTTCAATCTGGGCCCTGCAGAGTGATCTGGCTCCTTTCTCTGCCCCAGTCTCGGTAGTTCTTCATTTTTTGGCCTCCATTTTTAACAACAAGGCAAGCTATTTTACTATTAAAGTTCAATGAGTGGCCATTTCAAATTTTCACTCAGAAGAGAATTGCTCTTCCTTGGCTGCCTTGTGATTATGCAAGGCCTTCCTTAATGGTACCTTTTTACTCAGGCCCCAGGTTAAAGATCCTACACCCCCTTGGAATTTGACTATTCTCTTACAGACTCTTACCCAACTTCCTTTTATGCCTTCTGCTAAGATTAACCTTAAGTTTTTGTCCTGGAAAACAATTTTTTTGGTCAATATAACCTCTGCTACATGATTATCTGAACTCCAAGTCCTCTCCACAAGACCTCCACACTTCATCTTCCATAAGGATAGGGTCTTATTACACAAAAATCCATTCTTTCTACCTAAGGTAGCATCTGAATCCAATTTAAATCAGGTCATGAGTTTACATGCCTTTTTTCCTAAATTCTCAAACAAAGGAGAATATATGCTACCTCTTCTGGATGTACATCAGCAGCTGAAATTTTGTTTACAGAGAGTACAGGATTTCAAGAAATCTGATCAGTTCTTTGTATCTTTCCCCAGGAATAAATTGGAAAAGATGTTTCTAAAGTAACTCTAGCCAAATGGTTAATTGATTGTATATCTTTTGTCTATAAAGAAAGAGGTTAGCTTTACCCAGGCCTCTCAAAGCACATTCCATGAGATCTGTAGCCACCTCATTAGCCTTCTGGTCAACAGTTTCCATAGATGATATTTGTGCAGCTGCCAGTTGGTCCAATGCTCTTACCTTTATTGCTCATTACAATTTAGACATACTATCCAGAGATAGGGCAGCATTTGGTTCTGTTGTACTTCAGAATATCATTCCATGAGGACCACCCAAGATTCATTGTGCTGGGGACTCTGTCTCATCAGTTGAAGAATGAATGAAAATAACAACATTAGATACAAAAGTTATATACTCACTGTAACGATGCAGGTGTGTTGTCCATTTATATTCTTCCTCAACTCCCCACCCTCCAACCTTCTCCCCTCTCTTCTTAGTAAGGCCTAATAGATAGTCACAAAATCACCAAGACTCTTGCTCATGTAGTGTTTCCTTTATTAGGACTTCCACAGAACCAAACGCACATCCATATAATAAGTTCGAGAATACATTTATTTTGCACAATAAGAAATGATAAAATCAAATGAACTGATCAAGTTGAACCTTGAAACAAATAAAAGGTTAAGCACCTTTGTCCTGCAAATTTATGGACTTCATCAGATCCTTTGAGAACCCACATATTCCCTGTTTCCACTCCATCGTTTCCATATGATCTCATCTTATTTGTACAGTAGAGTGTCATGTACATGTTACTGTTGGGCAGCAAACTTGATCTGAGGTACACCAGGAGAGTGGGGATTTATGGGTAAATGGAGGAGCTCGAAAGCTGAATCTGTGAGTCTGGTAAAAGGTGTCAAGTCAGATCTGATGTCGGATCTGAGACCCATCAGTTGAGGAAGAATGAAAATGGAAAACTCAGATGCATCATTATGGTGAGTGCATAACTTTTCTTTTTTTGTGGTTAAAGTAGTATCATTTTAATTTTGGTGACTGGACTAAGTGTTAAAACTGTTTTTTACTGTGTTTTAATGGAGAAATGTTACTTTTTTACAACTTACCTGTTTTACAGACTATTGCTGCCAGGCTTCCCTAGGAATCAGGCACCTTTTTTGGCTTAACTATGGGACAACCTCCTGCTTTCTTGGTTCTTCCTTCTTCCAGCCACACAAAGAAGAAAACAGCAAAACAGCATTTGCCACCACAGCAGACTATTAAAGTGCCTCAGCAACAGATGGGTGACTCTGCTATGGTCAAAATTGACTCCTCAAACTACTCATTTTTTCCCCTTGGGTCCTCCCTGTGGTCATGTGGGTTTCCTCCGGGTGCTCCGGTTTCCTCCCACATCCCAAAGACATGCTGTAGGTGGATTGGACACACTAAATTGGCCCTAGGTGTGAGTGCGAGCATGTGTGTGCCTTCTGTGGAAGGTTGGGTGCCGGGCTGGCAACTCACCACCGTAAAACTCCACTGCCAATCATGAGTGGACAGGTAATCCGCTGTGGCGACCCCTAACCGGGAAAAGCCGAAAGAAGAAGAAGAAGAAGGTCCTACTAGTGCAGTCCCTATAGGCACCATGTAATGGGGGTTAGAAATGCCTTCTGCAACTGTTGCTGTACCCTTGCAGACAATGGAGAAGGGCAGAGAATGCCACTCTGCCTAGTCAGAAAGCTGTGCTCATCCCTAGGGAGGCTTTTGCTAGAAAATGTGGGACTGTTTCTTCAACAATTCCTGTCAGAAAAAAAATGTAAATGTATGTCTTCTCCTGTCTCATGTATACTGGACAGAAGTAATTTATTGGACTTAGCTCAAAGTTTAGTGTGGGCTCTTGACTCTTCTTATTTGGTTGTTTCTTGTAAAATAAAAATAGACTGTTAAGCATACTGCCTTACTATGGGAAGTAGTACTGTGCTACCATCTCTCTGGTAGTCTGTCAAAGCTCAGAACTCCTCCCCCTGCCTGTCGTCTATGAGGATGAAGGGACCAATCACCTGGCAGAACCAGGACAGCCCTTCACACCCTCAGACAGAACCCTTTCGGTTTTCTTGTACCACAGTCAGAGAAAGAACTCTTGGGATAGTGCTTTTCTTTCTCTCTTGGTGATGTCAGCTGCAGAGCTCAGGTAAGAAACTCCTTCTGGGTTTTGTTTCTTCCATCTACCCTTTCTATCCATGCTTGAATAGATTATTCTGCTATTTGCTAATTTATTCTTGTAAAAAAATTGCACATTCCTTTAGTGTGATTTATCTTACAGTATACATCTTATAATGTATCTTTCAAAACTTTTCTGAGTTTCTATGGATTTTTTAAACTTTTTTAAAGTGTTTTTTGGCTATTCCTGATTGTTGAAGGGAGTTTCAGCACTAAGGCTGTTTTAGTGCAGTTTTTCTTGCTTCATGCTGCCAGAACTGCAAATAATTTGTAGTTGTTATTTCCCTTGATTAAAAGCTTGTTTTGAAATTTTGACAGGAAAACTTAGTGCTTTTGCATTTATTTATTTGGGGATATATTTATTTGGGGCCACTGAACACATTTGCAGCATTTTAAACATTTTTTTCTTTTGAATTACAATTTCAATGCCATTTTATTTGTTTATTTAACTCTGACAGGATTTTTTCTTGTGTTTGTGTTTAATTCCTTGTCTAAGGTTTGGATTTATTTGTATATGATGTGACTGAGTAACTTTACAACATTTTAAAAGTATTCTGGTTAAATATTGATTTCTTCACTATTTTGTTTGACTGACATTTTTGACAAGAATTGTATTTAATATTATGCTCAATTCCTGCTCTGATGCTATTTTTGCACTATTTATATTATGTTAGGTGGAAATGGCCTTTATTTATTTATTTATGTATTTATTTATTTATACTGGAGATCTATGTGATGTGTTTATTGTGGTTTGTGCTGGGTTACTAAAAGTCCTGTCTTTTTTCTACAATACAGTATTCAGTATAGTTTCCTTGTTTCCCTGTAGAAACAGACTTCATTTACTATTTAGTGGGAGCTTTGTGGGATTTGTCCATACTGTCCTGTGTACTGAGCTGACCATGCAACCAGCATTTGGTATTGAACTGGCTAATTTTTGCACCCTGTCTTGATGGATTCAGAAATGCCCATCTGCACTACCACATTCCCCATCTGCACCTAAAAAATGAAACAGTAAATCAAAAAATATGCCTCAGCCTATGGAGTGTGACTCCACAGTAACCTTAGCTTTGGACAAGCTTTTGGACCACTCACCTTCTGTTACTTCCAGGTCCCTAGGTGTGGTCATAGTACCACAACTGTGTGTGACATGAGGGTCAGACACATTTTCTGGGGCTGTCACATTGCTTGCTGCAGATATGGGAAACCAAACCTTTTAGGTGCAGGGGAAGTTAGGGGTACAGAATCTGTCACCATTACTGATGCTTTCTCCATTTTGATTCTTGTACTAGTGTAATTTTTGCCAAAAAGAGGCAGAATACCCACCATGTGGTGGGACAACAGTCTCAGACTGGTTTCTCACCTGAAATGGTGACTATGACTAGATCCATTATTCACACAGTTGATTACAGGGTACATACCCCCGGTTATGAATAATAATAAGAAATGTAGGCATTACAATGCAAAAAGAGGAAAAAAAGGCTAGACAAAAGCATGTTTAAGTTAATAGGCTGTAATCTTGGGATGTTGAGGTGGAGGATGGTGTGCAAAAGTACACAGATAATAATATAGGTAGAGCTGATATGTTTTCTCTTACTTTTGCATCAGTGAGTGACTGGATTAAAATACTTGGCTTAATCTAATATCAAGTTTTAAGTGGAAACAAGTAAATAAGAATGTAATGAAAAGTTCTTCTTTAGCAATAAAGGTTTCAGCTTGTCTTTAGAAGCCTGCATTTGAGCACTACATGTTTTTTTTTCTCTTAGGTTTCCATGGAGACAAACTGATAATAGGGAAATGAAAAGCTGGAACACTGGTTTCTTTAAGGCTAAAAGCTAATGTTTTCCGAAAACATGCAAGTTGTTTTTCACATCTGGGAGAAGTATAATGATAAAAAAGAACATGCACCAATTAATGTAAAAGAACAGGCAGTAACATGCTTTGTAGCATGGAAAGCCTCACTTTTAGGTTAGTTAAGACCTATGTTTGTAGCTGTCTGTTTGGGACAAACGTTCCTATTAGGAGGGTTAAAATTCATTATTCAAAGGTACAGAGTTTTGTCCATTTGTATTAAGTTAACAAGTTTGGTGGTGTTGTGGGAGTGGGGTTTTGTTTGTTTGTTTGTTTGTTAGAGGGAGTTTTCATTAAAACAAAAAGTCTTGTAAAATGTGACATAGATTCCAATGTTGATGATAAGAAAAAACTGTATAAAGGCTGAACCTGTCAAACATTAATGGGTGCGTGTATCACAAAAGCTGGAAATAAGCATTTAAAAAAGCTGTCATATATAATAGGTAGGAATAATTATCTTGGAATGGAATGGTCCCACAGGTATAGATAAAAAGGAAATAATATTTAATTATATTAAGAAATGCAAAGTGCAAATAGCAATGCTACAGGAGACATATTGGGGAAAATGAGAATGTGAATTTGATAAAGAAACAATTTCAGGATGTTCATCAGGATATCATGGACAAAGACAAAGAGCAATACTTATATTAATCACTGGAGGAGCTCCACTAGTGATAGAAGGGGGGGGGGTAATGTAAGATTTATGGCAACAAGGGGCTACTGGAAAATGATGAGGAGTATGCTGGTATGCATTTATATTCCACCTAAAACTGATATTATGGAGCTTAAAACAATTTTAGGAGAAACAATCAGCTTTTGGCAAGGAAAATTACTTACAGGTTCGGACTGCAATTTGAATTGTACATGCATACATACACACAAATACTTCAAGCATTAATGCCCTTCTGGCTTGCCAATATACCAAGACACTTGTTCCTATAATGTGTCCAGACTGTTCTTAAAAATATCTAAACTAGTACTTACTGTAATGTAATTTGGTAGTTTATTCCATGCATCAGTTATTCATCAGAGAACCAATTAGTACACTTCTCATTCATATAGAATCTTCTACATAGGTTGTCTGGTGATTCTCAAGTATTTTTCATAACCCCAAACATTCCCAGAGGTAGTTGTCTCCAAATGCCCTATATATCGGAATAAGATCTGCTCTTAGATATCTGTAAGAGACATTGTACAAGTTCAGATATTTTATTATAATAACTTAAATGTTCATATCCATGGATGCCCTTGGTATATTTCTGCTGTACTCTTTCCAGTTTACTCATGTCTTTTTTTTCTTATAGGGCTTCCATATTGTAATTCCATACTCAAGTTTGGGTCTAATGTAACTAACAAACAATGACTTAATTTTTGATTTCCTAGACTTTATAAATCTTTTTATGCAGCCTGTAGTTCTATAACTATCATTAACCAATTGGTTAATATGATTAGAAAAACTCATTGCTGATTCTACCCATATACACAGGTCCATAAATGAGTCTACAGTTTCAATCACTGTGTTGTGTTAAATATTCACCTTTCAGTTTATGTCTCCCAAATCTCATACACTTAGTTTTTGATGTATGTATCAGCATATTAATCTCCTGTTCCTAAATGGTCAATTTATTCAAGTTATTTTGCAGACATGTCTTATCTGTAACAAATGTAATCAGTTTACCCAGTTTCAGGTCATCTGCATATAGACCTTAGAAGACCTCAGATGAAAAATAAAATAGGTCTGAAAGATACAATCTAAACAATTAAGGGCCTAGGACAGTGCTGTGTGGGACACCTTGACTGTAACCAATGATTTCACCTGTCCAGTTGCTGAATGATACTTACCATGTCCTATTTGTAAGCCACGCAGCTATCTATTTTATCAAGATTACATCAATACCTAGTTGTACTAATTTATTGGTCAGTGTTTTGGGTATGACCTTGTCAAATGATGACGTTAAATCTATATAAATTACATCACAGCACAAATTTTCATTAATAGCTGTTATTATATTGTTATAGAACATCATATTACAGCTGGTAATAGATCTATTTTCAACATATGCATGCTGATATATGATCTTAAGTCCCATCCTATCCAGTTCTGACAATAACTTATCAAATATTACCTTTGCCATTATTTTTCAACAACATGAAAGTAGACTTAAGGGTCTGTATGACTCTGGGTGTCTCCTACTCCCCTTTCCCTTAAAGACATTGTTACTAATTCCGTCTTCTCCCTGTGCTTTGTTTGGATCCAGTTTGTGCAGATCTTTTTCAATATAATCTAATTTATTCCAGTATCTGAGGTTACCTGGATGTCACTAGGACAACTTATCACCCCTTTTGTGGATCCAAACTGTTTTGCATAAGATTTTGTAAATATATCTATAATCTGTTTATCTGAGAATAAATTTTAGAATCTGCACATAGTTTATTAATTTGTGTGTCTTTACTCCTTATGTATCTATAACAAGGTTTCCTATTATGATCAATATCTTTATATAAATTGTCTTCAAATTTTTCTTGATCTTGTCTCGCACTATACTGAATATGTTTGTCCAGGTTGTTTATTTCAGTTTTCAAAGTTGTAGTTTGACGTCTCTTCCATTTCTTATATTTTTTTCTATCACATTAATCAGATATCTTGTTATTATGGAAATACACCCCCCTGATGTTGTATGCCTAGATCCTAATGTCAAACATTTTTTTTTGCACTCAAACAATTTCTCTTTCAAAACTTTCCACATTCCATCTACAGTTTTTCCACTAAATACCTCACTCCAGTTAATTTTACAAAGTGACTGTTTTGCTTCCATATAATCTGTAATTAACCTTATGTGCATTGGTTTAGATTTTAGTTTGGCAGAATTATCTAGCAACAAATTAACCTTTATAACCCCATGATCACTGCACATTGGTGGTGGTAAAACTTGACTTAAATAAAGTAACAGCAATTTCTTTAGGAACACAAACAATGCCAAGTATGTTCCGTCCCCAGGTAGTTTTTTTTACAATCTGAAGCAATTGTTGTTCCTGAATATATGTTGTGAATGATTTCCTTACTAAAATTGTTGAATCAATATTATTCCAGTCTGTTTCTGGTAAATTTAAGTCCCCAGCTAAGATTATTTTTCCTTCCTGTGTTTCATGCAAGAAATGTATGACTTGACTTTGTGGTCTATACACTCCAACAATTGTTATATGTTCCAGGGTTGTCTTTATTGTCAAAGTTACACAGTCTGTAGCATTGGTGTTATCACTGAACATGTAATAATCACAGGTCTCATAACTATCTTTAATCCCTATCATATCACGTCCACCTGATTTTTTGTTAGAATGTCTGTTATAGTAAAAACATTTATACTCTGACAGAACTGGTTTCCAATCATTGTTTTTTAACCATGTTTCACAGACAATAAAACATCAGTCTTGTGGGAACATCGCAAATTTTCCAATAAAAAACGTTTATTATTAATGCTCCTAGCATTAACAACCATCAGAGATGCAACAAATGTTGCTATCTGTGAACTGTTAAATTTTTGATCTGGCAAAAATCCTGTCTAGTGTTTGTCAAATATTGCAAAATATCTGCTGAAAAAATTCTCTTCCTTGATCTTGATAAATGCACGCCATCCTGTCTGAACACATGTGCCCCAAATGAGTCTAGGATTCTCTAAACATTTCATAGGTTCATAGGTTCATACTAGGCTATCTGCCCTAGGGCATTTATAAGCCTAGCCAGAGTGTGTTTGGCTTTCGCCACCCATTTTAAAATAATTTTGCTATGCTCTTTTTCGAGGTTAGTATACTGTGCCTCTGTCTAACAGTGACACAGAAGTGATACCCGGGGTAAACCTACGATCTCCCATCCACTCATCAAGATTCCTCTTGAAGAGAGTCAATGAGGGACTCTGCCTAACCTGGACTGGGATTTTATTCCAGAGTGAAGGGAGCCTCTGGGTTATGAATCTGTCCCTCCAGCATGTCCTATTTATTTCAGTGCTGAGGTTCAAGTCTCTCGAGTGCGCAGCTCGATGGGATTTGGATTTTCTGAGGTGCACCATGTCCATTAATTCCGGGTTGGACATGGCTTTATACATCAGGCACAGATCGCCTCTGAGCAGGCAGTATGCCACTGAGTAGAGCTGGAGTTTCTTTAACCGGGCAGCATATGGCATCTGTTTGAGCCCTTTGATCCTCTTGGTGAGGTACTTTTGGGGTCTTTCCAGTTGCTGCAGGTGTCTGGTAAGGTACATCCCAAAAGGGGCATTGTACTCAATTATGGGCCTGATGAGGGATGAGTAAAGAGGCACGATGACCTCTCCTGATCTAGATGTGAATCTCTTCATGATTAGGTGGGCTATATAAAATGTTTTTCTAACCACTTTGGCCACGTGGTTGTCAAATGAGAGATTGCTATCAACTTGGGTCGCCAGGTCCCTAATTACTTCTTCTGTACTTAATGGATTACCACCTATGTGGTAATTTGTGAGCACTTTGTTTTTGCCAAAGGGGATGACTATACACTTTCTGGCGTTTAGCTTGAGGCCATGGCTCTGGCACCAGTTGTCTGTTTGTATGAGGCCCTTTTGGAGGATGCTTGTGTCGGCTGGAGTGTCGATTATGGTGCCCAGTTTGCAGTCATCTGCAAACTTGGTCAGCCACAGTCCTTCTGTGTTGGCCTGTACCTCCGAGAAATATATACTGAACAAGAGAGGTCCCAGGACTGAGCCTTGTGGGACGCCACTTGTAACTGGTTTGGAGTCTGACATGGCTCCAGCAATTCTAACCATGTGGGTTCTGTCCTTGAGCCAGTTTGCAACTCATCTAGTGACATAGGGGTTTATATTTAAGCTGGTGAGCTTATCTATAATGCCCGAGTGGGGTATTGTATCGAAGGCATTTGTGAGGTCCAGGTAGGCTGTGTGGACCACCTTCCCCTCGTCAATGGCCTTAGTGACTGTTTCAAAGAAATCAACCAGGTTTAAGAGGCAGGATCTGCCCTTAACAAAGCCAAACTGGTTAGGATCCAGTGTCTGTAGGTCCCCAATATCTTTATTTATGAAGTCCATGATGATCCTTTCCATAGCTTTGCAGACCAAGCTAGTCAGGCTTATGGGGCGATAGTTTCCAGGATCCGTTGAGGCACCACCTTTGTGGAGAGGGACCACTGTTGCTGTACGCCACTCTTTGGGTACATATCCTGTAGTAAGGCTGAGATTGAACAGTAATTTTATGTTTGGGTTTAGCTCTTCTTGGAGTTCATGTAGGACGCAGCCCGGGACACCGTCTGGTTCCATTTTTTTAAAATAAGACATTTTTCTATGTAAGTATTTACCCAAAAAATCTTTTCATTCACAGTGACCTGACTATAATTTATATAGGGGATTTGTGACAAATACGTGCCAATACCAGTACAAGCTATACTATCTAAGAGGGCTGTCAGTTCTCTATTAACAGTCAGAGAATCCTTGCAGATGACATTATTTGTACCGACATGAATAAAAATGGATCCGTAGTTCCTTACATTAAGGTGTTCCAAAGCTTGTCTCACATCTTCTATTTTTGCTCCTGGCAAGCATAATGTTGTTCTCTGCAGATATAAGTATCAGTTCCTGTAATAACTGAATCTCCAATTAGAGATTCCAGCTCTGAAGAATCTTCAGCTTCTAATACAGTAATATCTGCTCTATCAATTGTTATGAAGGATAGCTCTTCAGCACCATTAGTCTTATTAATCCCACTGTTTTCATTGTGTATTACATTCTCATTCAGCTGGTATTGTAAATCCACAGCTTGAGCCATGTAATCAACATCTGTCTTTCTCCTTTTTTTCTTACAGTAATGTTTTTCAGTCCTTCCATGTTCAATTTTGATTTCTTCCTTTTCACCTGCCCCTTGCTTCTTTTTTCTATCTTCATTTTTGGAAAATTTCTGAAGACTGAAGAGTTTCTGATAGAAAAATATCATTCCCTGTAGCCTGTGTGTTATATAACAAAGCAGTATCATTTTTGGTACATATTCTCTTTCCTTTACAGTCAGTTTCTTTTTCCTCCTTGTTATTTGTTATGAACTTCATCCTTCCTTTATTTTTTTTGTTTCCTTCTAAACAAACCAGATCCTCAGATTGCTGAATACTTGTGTCCAGAATTTCAGAGTTGTTAGGGGCATCTTCTTGCTTCATAGGGATTGAATGATCTTTAAGTCAAGAGATGCATCATTTCCTAAATGTGTTCTATTTGTTCTTCGCTTTACATTATTTATTTCACCAGTCCAGTCATTAATATATGAAACAACAGTTCTCTAAGCCATGCCAATTACACAAGTGCAATCATAATTAAGTCTAGATTTTCTTCTAACAATGGTAAGCAAATCATTCAACTTTTGACATGAAAAACACAGATCACCAGTATTATCAGCTGTTACCTTTAAATATGCATAGCATTTGTTACACTGTACAAGATATTTGTGCATTAGCAAATTATTAATTGCATATGTATTTAAGGAATCCATTTTCAGCTTCAAATGAATAACATATTGTAAACGAAAAGAATAATCAAAATCAGTAACCATGGCATTCAAAGAGGACTTAAATCAACATGACAAAAAAAATCACATGAGCAATATACAACTAAATACTAAAGTACAGTAAAGTTGTTCTGACAATACAAGTTCTGCAAGCCAGACAAAAGTTGTAATTCCTTTACACTATTGCTTGCAGTTGCACTTCTTTTTAACAGTAAAGATAAATAAATCACAAACCAAGGTAGGATTGTTTAGATTTGCTCAGGATTTTTCTCTCTGCAGTATGTGTGAATGTATAGCTGTCTAGGCCTCGTGGGGTGGCTAGAGTTTGCCTGTCTAAAACCTATCCCTTTCTGACAACCAACAGTGAAATTAAAGGTAAAACAAAAAATATGAATCAAAGTAAATCTTGTTAACAAGCTATCCCTTCCCACCTACAAACAGTAAAAAAACAGTGATGACAAATAAAATATACATTCAAATAAAACTTCTCTTACCAGTCAGCTCCACAGTATTGTTTAGATATGCTCAGGATTTGTAACAATGAGGATATATCTGGGGGCGTATAAGGGAAAATATAGCAAAAGAGGTTAGGTTTATGAAAAATTTATGAAGGTATTTGGTATAGAATACATGAATTCAGTAGTAGGAACTCTGAGAGAATTTATATATTATTCCCCATGGTACAATAACTGGACTAGACAAAACAGAAATTATATTTCACAGGAGCATGTGCATTTAATTAAGGACTATTACACACATCCAATAACTATTTTAGATCATTTTCCAATAATTACAAATATAAAAATGCAAGGTAATGAATTAAAGATAAGACACTGGCACTTCCCTACCTCCTTGTTAAAAATAGACAATTTTAAGGAGTGAGTAGTGGAAATTATATGGGATTTATTAGGGAAGATAGAAGGTACTCCAGAAGTTATAGCTAGTGAGTGGGATAAAATGAAAGTGGAGTTTGAAAATAGTGTAGAAATAAAAAAAAGATATGGTTCAGAAGTAACAAGAATTATTTAGAAGGGCTCACAAAGATTAAAGTATTATAGAATAAGGGGAATCTCACAGAACAAGAAGAGAGACACTTACAGAGTTTCAAAGAGAAAATAAGGGAGTGCCTGGATAATATGCATGAGTTTAGAAAGATTGCTGTTAAGCAACTCTTTATTTTTTTAAGAAAATTTTTATTAATTTAGCATATTTACAATATATACACAGAAACGAAAAAATCAATGTCATGTATTGTCATAAACTGATAGGAATACATTGAATCATCAAGGTAATCTTATATAATTCACAGTAAGAATGTTGGTATTTCAATAGCAACTTTTCAACATTATCCCAACCACTAAATGTCTTAGTATGATTTATAGATCTTATTCTGATCACTTCTTTTTCAGCTTTACTATTACTGTTAAATTTTAAAATTCCTTGAACATAGGAATTTAATTTGATTTCCAATTTTGTAATAACTTTTCTAGTGACTGCCAAGAGTGTCCAACATTCTTTCCTGTTTGGCTTTTACAGATACAGGAAGTGGAACATTCATTAGTATTACTGATCTAGCTAAAGAATAATTATCAGACCACAACCCCCTTAAAACATATTTATCTCTTTTCAATATACATTTAATTTTTTTCACAATCCATAAACATGTGCATCTAATCATCTTTTACATGTTTACTGTATCCCCAACAAAAGAAGAAGTCATTTTATTAAACTTGGAAATTGTATAAGGAGTAGAAAACATTCTATGTATATGTTTCCTCATAAAAATTTCCAGTATAAACTTGAAGTTTGATTAATTGCTTTAAGTAACAAAATTTTATTCTTACTGTCTATTGAGTCACTCAGTATACTACTACCTAAAAAGTTCCAGAATTTTGCATTATTATTATTTATAATTAATTTATATAGCTTGGACAAGCTTCCTTTGTATGTCAGTCAATGTTCGATAACAGCATTCATGTATTCATATTATGGTGAAATAGTGTTCCATTCCTCTTCCCTCATATTATTCACAAATTCATTTAATTTCTTACTGATGGATAATATTAACTGCTTAGCAGATTCATCCAACTTATATTATTTCATTATATTGTAGGGACTTAGTTTTTCCTTTTTCAAAGCAATCAGACCATAATACTAATCCATTCCTTTTTAGTTTCCTTAAATCGAGAGGTATGTGTAAAAGGAAAGCACAGCAATTTCCATTTTGATATTAATGGAGTTTTAAAAACATATTTTTCACTATTTTAAGAACTGATTTCATATATGCAGAGTCTAAAGAATGAAATGAATTTCCTTCCAAGGTAAATTTTGTTAAACATATGAAATGGTTATTGCCTATTTCTTTTTTTCCATAATAAATCTTTATTGTTATATTATTTTCAAACACAAATAAGAACAAAAATAACATATATTCACAAATCAAGCATTAACTAATATCACTAATAACCACACTCTATATACAATATTTACACAGAATGCTTCCAAGTAATACAGTTAAATATAAAAAAGCATAAGAATAAATGCAAGTAATAGACAGTTGATTACTAAATTCTCTCCACACACATAGATTATTGCCTATTTCTAATGTATCAACTTTTATAAATTTATAGTAATTTAGTGTAATCTGCTCCTGGATGTTTTTTCATTGACTAGAGTATGTTGAGTCTATCCAGAGTGTAATAGAGTTAAAACATGCAGTAATAGAATAAGATCCTACATCTGAGAAACTAATGCCACCATACTCCCATAATCTTATATGATTTCTACAAGCAATACTCAGTTTTATAGGAAACCATAAATAAGAATGAAGTTTTTTTTTTATTTTCTTTAAAAGTTTTTGTCGGGTATTAAAGCCATTGATAACATAAATAAGAATTAAGTTAATGTTTTTTCCATTTTCTTTAAAAGTTTTTGTTAGGTATTAAAGCCATTGAATATATATGTATATATATATATATATATATATATATATATATATATATATATATATATTGTGTAATATAATAATTTAAAAAAATACTAACCTGTTCTCAAAAGTAAAAATAAATCATTACATTTTTAATAAGAAGTAACACTTTTTCATTTACTTTTTCAAAATTATTATTAACAATCTTACTCAAATCTTGATAGATTTTGATTCCTAAATATGTTAGTTCCTCTCATTCACAATTATGTTTATGTTTATTTATAAACGTACTATCTATTGATTTAACACTAAAGTTTCAGTTTTATTATTAAATTTCAGCAGTGATGCTTGTTGAAACTTTTCAATTTCCTCATCTATTTCTTCAATCAGATCATTTAAATCTCCAATAGTTAGTAAAATATCATCTTCAAAAAGCTATATTTTAGATCAATAATCTGTATTAATTGAGAATCCAATTTTTTCATTGTTTCTTGTACTATTAGCTAAGGGGTCACTAACTAATGTAAATAGTAAAGGGAACAAGGGGCACCCCTGCTTTATGCCTTTGTTTAAAGTAAATCCCCGAGAAATGTAACATCCAATTTTACCATATGCTTTGGAGTCTCTACACAGGTTTTTTTTAATATGCAAATAAACTGTTCTAAAAATGCAAATGCTTGTAAAATTTTAAACAAGTAGTTCCAGTATACAAAATCAAAAGCTCTATTGATATCTAAGTTAATGAGGGCCAATTTCTCGTTCATTTATTTTGCTAAATCTAAGATAGTTAGTACCTTTTTTATATCATCATACGTTAATGCATTGACTATAAATCCTATTTGGGCTTGATTAATTAATCTACTGTATCTCTTAATCTTGTGATGAAAATGGAAGTAAAGATTTCATAGTCTATGTTTAATAATGAAATGGGTCTGTATGTGGTGACTAATTTATTATTATTTCCTTGTTTAAATATATGAGAGATTACAGAAAATTTCCATAAGAGAAGAATTATTTTGTCACTCTGAATTATCCTGAAAATGTCACTCAGTAATTTTAAAATATTTAACAGAAACAGACTGTATAATTCCATATTTAAACCATCTAACCCTGGAGATTTACTATGTTTACCTTTTTTAAAGCTTCTTTAACTTATATTTGGGTAACAGATGTATTTGGGTAACAGATTTATTCAACAGAGATATGTATTGGTCATAAAGTTTATTAGTAACATTTTTCTTTAAATAATTTTCAATTTTGTAATCATTATGATAATTAGTTTTATCTTTATCAAGATCCTCATGGAATTTCTTTAAAAATATTAAGCATCTTCTCTATATCTGAAGTAAGCTTATTAGTGTGAGGATTTTGGATATTACTGATTGGTGCCTTTTTGCTTAACATCTTACTTCTGTTAGCTAATCTATGTAGATTTTTTGAAGTAATTGCATACCTATGAAATTATATTTTTTTCTAAACCTTTCTCCACTTTATGCATTAAAACTGTTTGATATTTTGCCATCCATTTTAATGACTTCAGTATTGTCTAATTTCTTTGTTTGTTGTTCAAACCTTTCTTTATGTATTTTGTCTTCCATTTATAACAACTCTATTCCACTCTTTCAGTTTATTAATGGCCCATCTTCCCATTCTCTCTTAAATATGCATTTTGAAGGAGTCCCATAGTATGACTTTACTAACCTGAGCATTATCATTCAAAGATAAAAAAAATCTTGATTTGTTCCTTAAGGTAATTCTTAAACTCTGTTAATTTCATCAAAAATACTGGGATTCTATAAATAATCTGAAATTTTCTTATATCCATTACTATATTGATACTTAGCGCATTATGAATAGATAAAGGTCAGGGAATAGTTTTAAAATAATTCACTTTATTAAGTAAATCTATAGAGGCATAAATCATATCAATTCTAGTTTGTATCCCATGTGCATAAGATTAATGAGTGAAGAACAGTGACTTATCTTCTGCTTTTACTAGTAAATCAATTACATTATTATTATTATTATTATTATTACTAATCCATCTAGATAGATAAGATAAGATTTATTTATTGTCATTGCACAAGTACAACAAAATGTGTAACACTCCTCCTAAGGTGCATTCACATATAATGAACATTAATAAATAACAGACTAAAATACAATACAATGTAATGCAATGCAAATCAGTAAACAGCTAAGTTATTGCACTTGGGTATATTGTGCATGAAAGGAATAAAGTAAGGTGCACAGGAATGAAAATATATGTCTTATAGTGCAAATGGCTATTATCTGTACTCAGTGTGAGTATTTAGCATTGTTCAGTTCATGTATGCCTTTGGGATAGAAACTGTTCTTAAGTCTGTTTTCTTGAGATGGAATAGACCTGAACCATTTTCCAGAAGGCAGTAACTCAAAGAGATGATGCCCAGGGTGAGAAGAGTCTTTCAAGATGTCAGTTGCCCTGCTGAGACAGTGAGAGTTGAAGACTTCCTCCAAAGACAGCAGTGAGCAACCAATGATTTTCTGGGCAGAGTTAATGATCTTTTGAATGGCCTTCCTGCCTGCCTCTGATCTGTTGGCAAACCACGTAGAAATGCAGTATGTCAGCACACTTCTAATAAAACAGTGGTAAAAAAATACCAGTAGCTTCTCCTGCAGGTTGTTTTTTTCTGAAAATCCTCAGGAAATGGAGTCTCTGCTGTGCCTTCATGACTGCCTCTGTGGTGTTAATGGACCAAGAGAGATCTTTTGCCACATGTACACTTAGAAACTTGAAGGCAGGAACCCTAGCCACACCATCTCTGTTGACATATATTGGGTTGTGATCTGCATTGTGCCTCCAGAAACCTATTATGAGTTATTTTGTTTTGGCAGAGTTCAGGGCAAGGTTGTTCTCAGTACACCATGCAGCCAGTGTTTGAACATCATCTCTGTATGCTGTCTTGTCTCCTGAAATAAGCCCAACCACTGTGGTGTCATCTGCAAACTTAATGGTGGTAGTAGAAAGAGAGGGGGCACAGTTGTGGGTATTAAGAGTATACAGAAGGGGACTCAGCACACTGCCTTATGGGACAGCAGTGTTTAGCCTGAGAGTGAAGGAGAGCTACAAGCCTAGTCTAGCCATCTTAGGATGGTTAGTCAAAAAGTCTTTAATCCAAAGGCAGGTAGATTCTGAAAGTTCTAGGCCAGTGAGTTCAGTGACCATTCTATCTGGGATAACCATGTTAAAAGTTTAACTAAAGTCTACAAAGAGCATCCTCACATAGCCCTGCTGCTCAAGATGACAAAGTGAAGTGTGTAAGGCAGTGGAGATGGCATCTTCCATAGACCTATTTGTTCTGTAAGCATGCTGGTATGTATACCAGATAAATGGGAGTCTGTCCTTGATGTGTTTCAGAACCAGTTGTTCAAAACACTTCATGATGACTGGAATAAGTGCCACTGGATGGTAATCATTGACACTACAAATAACAGGTTTCTTGGGCAGTGGAATGATCGTAGTTGACTACAGACAAGATGGAATAGTTGACTTAGAAACAGGTTGAAGATCTTTGTGAAAACCCTACAGATCTGGTCCACATATTCTTTCAGCACCCATCCTGGCACTCCATCAGGGCTAGCAGCCTTTTTTGGATTAACCACTTTGAGCACACGTCTTATATCATACCCATCATGCCCTTGTACTGTGAAGGTGTGGTTGTAGGAGGCTGGTATGGATAAAGTGAGACTGCTGTTGTCTATCTGCTGGTACCTAGGCATGTCTGTCTCTGCTGTTTCCACCTCAAATTGGGCAAAAACATAATTAAGTTCCTCTACCATCAAGGCATCTTCATCATCAGCCACTTGGTTACTGGTTTTATGATTTTTGATATGCTGAATACCTTGCCATAGTCATTGTGGGTGATTTTTGGAAAGTGGTCCACTATCTTCCTTTTATAGGCTGCTTTAGCCTCTCTGATGACTTTATTTAGGTTGGCTCTAGCCACACTGTAAAGGACTCTGTTGCCAGACCTGATGGCTGTATTTCAGTGCTTAAGACGATATCTGACCTCCTTCATCATCCAGAGCTTCTGATTAGGGTCCACACCAATGTGCTTGCTGACAGTGACATTGTCAACACAGGTTTGCATGTAGCAGAGTAATGTTGACATGTACTCTTCCAGATCCCGATCCTTGAAAATGTCCCAGTTAGTTCTTTCAATGCAATCATGTAGCTGCGAGAGTGCACCTTCAGGCCATGTTTTATCAATCTTTGTAGCAATCTGATCTTTTTTGCTAACAGGAGTGTATGCTGGAGTCAAGACTATAGACAAATGGTTTGACTGACCTAGATGAGGCAGGTGTTTTGGCCTATAGCCATCCTTGATATTTGAATAGTCCTTGTCCAATGTGTTTTCCTCCCTGTTTGCACATTTGATGTGTTGATGAAATTTGGGAAGAATTTACTTTAAGTCCATCTGATTGAAATCACCAGCTATGACATGAACAGTTTCAGGATGGACGTTTTGCTGCAAGTTAATGTTGTCAAACAGGTGACCTAAAGCTGTGCAAGCATTAGCACCTGGTGGAATGTAAACAGCTGTAACCACAACAGCAGTGAACTCAAGGTAAATAAAAGGGTCTGCATTTGATTGTCATATACTCCAGATCAGAAGAGCAGTAACTGTCTACAATCTTTGCATTGGTAGACCAGCTGTTATTCACATAGATGCAAAGCCCCCCACCTCTGTTTTACCTACAGTTGTTATTTACATAGATACAAAGCCCCACCTCTGCTCTTAACTGAGTCCTTATTCCTGTCCCACCAAGCTCTCCAGCCCTCCATCTCAATGCCTGCATCTGGTATACACGAGGCTAGCCATGTCTCTGTAAGTAATAAAATGCAACAGTCTCTTACAAGTTTGTTCTCAGAAATCTGTAGCTGACATTTATCCATTTTGTTTGTGATAGACCTGGCATTAGCAAGAAATATGCTGGGAAGAGGTGGT
Organism: Protopterus annectens; assembly: GCF_019279795.1. Taxonomy (NCBI): domain Eukaryota; kingdom Metazoa; phylum Chordata; order Ceratodontiformes; family Protopteridae; genus Protopterus; species Protopterus annectens. Next base: position 139,385,217 of record NC_056733.1, read on the forward strand.
TTGTGAGGATGTTTCCTTAGCCTAGCATGTAGGCCAGACCTCCAGCCATGCTTTTGCTTCCTGTGTCTCCTCCACTTTCATCTCTTGCCTGGGCTGACAACAATCCAAGGAGAGCCTGGTGTTCTTGCTATTTCCTCTGGTATGTCACACGAGTGTAAGAATTCACTTGTAACAGCCTGAGGATGCTGAAATCCAATATGCAAGAGATCTTGCCAACTGTGTCTAAGATCAACCTGACTAAACTGAGCCATCTACTTTAGTGCTTCAGCTGATGTTGCTGTTGTTGTTCCTTTGGCTTTTCCCAGTTAGGGGTCGCCACAGCAGAACTCCAGTCCGCTAATGATTAGTAGTATTTTTTAACGGTGCTGAGGTGCCAGCTCGATGCCCAACCTTCAACAAAGACACGCCCATTCATGCATGTCTTTCGAACGCCACTCAGTATTTTATTTAGTTTTTTTCTGTTTACTTGTATCTTCTGTACTAGATATGCAGTTAGAATCCCCTACTACAATTGAACTACTCTTTCAATAACTTTGTAGTAAGTTTAAGTGATCTCTAGCCATTCCTGCATCTATTCCAGGAATCCAGTAAAAATTATAGTGTATAGTGTTTGCCATTATATTTAATTATTACAAATGTATACATTCTTTTGGGATCATTAATGGATTCTATGACATTAGGCATTACAGTGGATTTTCTCAAAAATATAGCAGTTCCTCTCCTCTTTTTATTAAAAAAATGATAACATTTCATAACCCAAGTTATTTAAATATTATATATCTTTATGTGTCAAGTGAGTCTCTTGCAATAATATAATGTCTCTTCTATTTAATTTTAGATATCTTAATGATTTCCTTTTGTTCATAGGTGTGTACTAGGCTAACGGCCCTGGAGCCTTTACAAGCCTAGCCCATAGAAGTGCTCTGGCATCATGCCGCCCGACGTTAGTCTCCAGTGCCTCTATCAAGCAGAGTCACTGGAATGATACCCGGTGAACTTTCTATTTCCTATTCACTCATCAGGATTTCTCTTAAAGAGGGCCAGTGAAGTGCTCTGCTTGGCATGTATGGGAAGTCTATTCCAGAGCATGGGCAGTCTCTGGTTTATGAACCTGTCCCTCCAGCATGTTCTATTGATTGTGGTAATGAGGTTGAGGTCTCTGGAGCATGTGGTGCAGAGGGATTGGGATTTCTTTAGATGTAGCATCTCTAACAGAGCTGGTTCAGACATGGCTTTGTAAGTCAAGCAGAGATTGCCTCTTAGTAGATTAAATGAGACAGAGAATAGCTGGAGTTTTTTGAGTCTGTCCATGTAAGACATGTGGTTAAGACCTAGGATCCTCTTCATGAGGTACTTTTGTGGCCTTTCCAGCTGTTGCATGTGTTTAGTGAGGTACATGCAAAATGGGGCATTATACTCGATGATTGGCCTAATGAGGGAAGAGTAGAGAGAGATGATGATCTTTCTTCCTGGATAAAAATGGCAGAAGCAAAACCAACGAAACACACACAAAACCACGGAATCCTTGCTCCAGCAAGTAAGCGATACCAGAACAAAAGTATTCTTAACGCAATTTATTAGTATCCACAAGCGTTTTCGCCACTAACACCGCAGTGGCTTCTTCAGAGAAAACGGTTACAAGTAATGCACCTGCATACACTTTTTAAAAACAATATGTAAAGGAAGTGATGTAACAACGCAACAGCATTAATTAAATTACAAACTTACAGGTCTACCACCTGTTAACTTTCTTTGCAGAAGTTACAATAAAAAAATACATTGCAAAACTGCACAACTACTAAACATATAAAAAAGGTAGTTAAAAGACTAACCTAAATATATAATGTTAATTGTCAACAATAAAAAGTGTATTCAAACAAGAAATACACTCAGTCATCAAAAACATATAAAAAAAGTGTTAAAAATATATGAATATACTCATATGAGTAATACTAAATGCCTCTAATTAACAAACTGCTAAACTCAATGCAGGGTATGTACCAAGAAAACAGGGATCTTTAATAAAAGATTGGGATTTGTTGATTTTTCTGTCTCTAAACCCCAAAGTCTTCACACATGGAATGTGACAGGTCCTGCATAAAAGTTAGTAAATGTCTATTATGTTTAGGTATAAGATGAAAACAACTGTCTCAAATAACTCCTCATTCTCAACACTGCTGATATATTGCAGTTTTCATTGAGGCCCGGTTGCCGAAAGGCATCTGTCCTCAATTGCCACTCCAATTCACGGGTCTCAAGTAACAATGAAAATGGACCCCCCCTGAGTATTAACTTGCACTTGGTCAATGGCCATAAAAGAGAAACTGTGACCTGGATGACTGTCAATATGTTTAGCTAATGCATTAACGTACTTCCTCTTCTTAATGGCATACATGTGTTCATAAATACGATCATGGACCCTACGGTCTGTCTTGCCAATATAAAAGGAAGGACAACAATCACAAAAAGCCACATAAATGATAGATCTACTCTCACAATTTAAAGGAAATTGGATGGTATATTTCTTATCCCTTATGGTGTAAGTTTCACCTGTTTTGACCTTATGACACCAATTACAAAATCCACAGGGGTACATACCAGTACACTTATTAAAAACCTGACTAGAAAAATCTCTTTGTAAGAGTTCTTTAAGGTTGCTACTCCTTTTAAAAACAAAATTAGAGGCATGACCTAATTTCTCAGTAAGCTCTGAACTGCTAGATATAAAGTGCCAGTTCTTCCGTATTGTAGAAACAATAGCCTTGGAATTCAAACTATAGGTGGTAACGTAACTTAATGAAAAGTCACGTCCGGTGTCAATTCTTGGACTAGCTAAAAAAAGGTCTAAGTCATGATCAAGTACAGGTGATGTTTCAGAGGTTGTTGGGAGGTCAGTCAAAGATTGGACTTGGGATAAAATAGGTTTGTAAAAACCATTCATCCTCTTAGCGTCAACCTCTGAAATCAATTCGTTCACAAGATGTTTCGGGTAACCTCGGTTTAGAAACATATTTTTCAGTAGGTTACACTCAGTGCGAAAGTCTACCAACGTACTGCACATTCTCCCTGCTCTAACCAGTTGGCCCTTTACAATGGACCTTTTTTGTTTGAAAGGATGGTGGCTAGAGTAGTTTAGGAATGAATTGCAGTACGTTGGTTTTCTGTATACTCTTGAAATGAAGACATTATTACTAACGTCTTTCAACAACTTCACGTCTAAATAGTCAATATCGGATGGAGAAAAATTAGACGTGAATTTTAAAAAACTTGTTGTGTTATTCAATGAGTCCACAAAATAACCAGCCTCGGATCTGTTCCCTTTAAAAAGAAGGAACATATCATCGAGGAATCTCGTATAGTATTTGACAAAACGCATCAAGTCCGGTGAAGTATAGAGAAAATGCTTCTCCCAATATCCCATGAAGAAGTTAGCTACAGAAGCTCCACAAGGGGAGACCATTGCAACCCCATGTTTCTGCAGGAAGCACTTCCTATCAAAAGTAAAAAAGTTAGATGACAATACTATATCCAAAAGCTCAGTGACGAGGTCAACTTCAATTTTTGGAGCCCCAACGTCAATGAGCAAGAGTCCTATCCATTCCAAAGCTTCCTGGTGTGGAATGGAGGTATACAAATCTACCACATCAATGGTAAGAAAATTACTCTCATTGTCATATGGCAGATTATTAATACTCTCCAAAAAAGACCAGGAGTCTTTACATACACTAGGAATAAACTTGATGTATTTTGACAAAATATTGTCAATAAGTTTGGCACTGGGATACGTCATTGATGACCTTCCGTCTATAAGGGCTGTCATTGGTGGATTATTGATGTCCTTATGGACCTTAGGTATGCCAAACATCACGGGAAATTTTTGGCAAAGTGATATCTATGTAGTTATAGGTATCGATGTCAATCTTACCTTCCAAAAATAAATCACGGAAATAGCCCCTAATCCTTTTATGAGCACCGTGTATCTCATTAATAGATGCTTCAGAATAGGCAGAGGACATCAGGATAGATAACATTTTTTCTTTATAAACCTGGTTATCCAGGATTACTAAACCTCCGCCTTTGTCAGGTTTAATAAGCCTGACAGAGGAGTGGCAAAGTTCATCCAAAAGGGAAAGCTGCTCTTTAGTGGTGTTATAACCAGTATGAGCAACTTTTCTCTGCCCATTCGTGAACAAGTGCCTGAAATCAACCTCACATACATTCTCAAACAAATGGAGAGAAGGATGAAGAGGTGGGTTGAAAACACTAGGAAGTTTCAGAGTAGACTGGAGCGGCAATGCTTCATTATTGAAAAAAAATTTTAAATTAAGCTTCCGAACAAAACACTTTAAGTCAATAATTTCCTTTGATATATTACCGAATCTACTCGGTACAAAAGTATTACCATAGGCAAGAAGCTCGACTAGTTCTTCATCTAAAGGAAGTTCGGAAAAATTATAGATCTTAAAGTCACCCTTTTTGTTTAAAGTTACTATTGGGTAGCTTGAAACAACCTGGGTTTGAGTAGTACTAAGTACGTTATCAACATCACCATTAATTACTTCTGTAGGACATAGGTTTGTCAATTCCGGTTCCTCCTCCTGTTGGTGTATTGGCGATTGCTGCGCTGGCCTAAAAAATTGTTACCATTATCTTTTTTCTGGTTTGTATTATTTTGGCCTGCATTGTTATTCTTAAGACCCTTAATTCTATTACTCCGTCTGGGCCCTATCTCTTCATCATCCAACATTTCATCTTCTAAGTTAATATCATCCCTAAGTGTATTCTAGTAAACATAATAGACATTTACTAACTTTTATGCAGGACCTGTCACATTCCATGTGTGAAGACTTTGGGGTTTAGAGACAGAAAAATCAACAAATCCCAATCTTTTATTAAAGATCCCTGTTTTCTTGGTACATACCCTGCATTGAGTTTAGCAGTTTGTTAATTAGAGGCATTTAGTATTACTCATATGAGTATATTCATATATTTTTAATACTTTTTTTATATGTTTTTGATGATTGAGTGTATTTCTTGTTTGAATACACTTTTTATTGTTGACAATTAACATTATATATTTAGGTTAGTCTTTTAACTACCTTTTTTATATGTTTAGTAGTTGTGCAGTTTTGCAATGTATTTTATTTTATTGTAACTTCTGCAAAGAAAGTTAACAGGTGGTAGACCTGTAAGTTTGTAATTTAATTGATGCTGTTGCGTTGTTACATCACTTCCTTTACATATTGTTTTTAAAAAGTGCATGCAGGTGCATTACTTGTAACCGTTTTCTCTGAAGAAGCCACTGCGGTGTTAGTGGCGAAAACGCTTGTGGATACTAATAAATTGCGTTAAGAATACTTTTGTTCTGGTATCGCTTACTTGCTGGAGCAAGGATTCCGTGGTTTTGTGTGTCTTTCTTCCTGGATACAAAATTCTTGGTAATGAGATGTGCCACAAAGAAGGACTTTCTGACCACAGTGGCAATGTGGTGGACGAAGAAGATGTTGCTGTCAACCTGTGTCCCCAAATCTCTTATAACACCTTCAGTGTTCAGTAGGCTCCCATCGATGTGGTAATTAGTGGGAACTGAGTTTTTCCCAAAGGGATGATGATGCATTTTTTTGGCATGAAGCTTAAGGCCATGGTTTCGATACCAGTCATTGGTCTCAGTGAGGCCTTTCTGTAGGATGTCTACATCACTTGGGGAGTTAATGGCTCCCAGCTTGCTGTCATCTGTGAACTTGGTCAGTGAGAGCCCCTCCGTGTTGGCCTGGACTGCTGAGAGGTAGATGCCAAACAGGAGAGGACCCAGGACCAATCCCTGTTTGAGTCCACTTGTGACTGGTCAGCAGTCTGACTTGGAGTCTGCTACTTTCAAACTGTGGGTTCTATGTGGGCCAATTTGCAACCCACCTAGTGATATAGGGGTTGATGCCTAGTTTGGTGAGTTTATCAATAATTCCTGACTGAGGAATGGTATCAAAGGCTTGGCCAGATAGAGGTAGGCTGTATGAACAGCAGTTGCCTTGCCCTCATCCACAGCTCTGGTGACTGACTCGAAGTCAACCAGGTTGAGCAGGCATGATCTATATTTCAGAAAACCAAACTGAGTGGGATCTAGAGTTTGGAGATTCCATATATTCTTGTTAATTAGGTCCATGATGATGCACTCCACAGCCTTACATATCAGACTCGTCAGGCTTATGGGGCGATAATTCCCAGAGTCTGTAGTCGCTCCCCCTTTATGGAGAAGGATGACTGTAGCAGTGCCCCATTCGGTAGGGACAAAGTCTGAAGTGGGGCTGTGACTGAACAGGGCACACAAATGTGGTGACATTTCACTTTGTAGTTCATGTAGATTATATGCAGGGATATTGTCGGGTCCCATGGAAGCTGTATTCTTGGCCTTGGACAATGCATCTTTAACCTGTGCTGCAGTAATGCTGGGTACCTGGCATTCCTCCAGTATTGTGATTGGTCCTTTGGGTGGGAGGGGTAAAGTCGGCACTGAATCTGTCGGCCAGTATGTTGGCAATATCTGTTGGGTCAGTATAGGAGGTACCATTGTGCAATAACTCAGAGCAAACCTGGGTATTGCCATGGAAATTCTTGATATAATTATAGAAGGCTTTGTGGTTGTTTTTAGTGTCTGTCTCAATTCTGTCTTCATAGCTGGCTGTAGAGGTTTTGATGAGGGATATCAACTTTTTGTTGAGGCCAATAAGGGAGTTTTTCCAGTCTTGGGATTTCACATTTTTCTGCAACAGTTTCTTTCATCTATTGTAGAGTTTATTAATGGCAGGGGACCACCAGATTGGCTTTCTATTTTTGGAAGAGAGCATCTTGGTTCTGTTGGGTATTGCTAGTTCCATGCATTTATGTACATATTCATACAGTGCATTGGTGTATGATTCAGCAATCATGGATCTATTTTCCATTGATATGGGTGCTGTGAAGTTCACCACCTCTGTTTTTAGGAGCCCAACGTCATCTTTGGAGAAGTTTTTAATGGTGGTTACCTTTGTGGGGGTGTGGGTGAGATGTGGATTTCCATTGTGATTAGTTTGCGGTCGGATCTAACTAGGGAGGAATTGACTATTGGTGTAGAGCAACGGTTGCCCATGTTAGTAATGACCAGGTCAAGGATGTTGCTTCCTCTAGTGGGGGTAAGAATGAGCTAGTCAAAGGCATTGGAAATGATGAATTCCAGGAAGCATTGGGCCAGTGTATTGATGCATAAGTAGTTTTCCCAGTTGATGGAGGGGTGGTTGAAGTCACCTAGTATGAGAGTGTTGGGTTGGACCCTAATATTTTCCAGGGTGCTTAGGAATGTGGAGTGAGAGTCTTGGGACATGGTTGGGGACCTATAGCAGCCTATGACCTGAATCACCATCTTACCTAATGTTAGTTGTACCTGAAGTATCTCAGATGCATTATGCTGGGCTACTAGTCTGGAGGTGTGCATATCTGTTATGAATATGGAGACACCACTGCCTTTGGAGCTTCAGTCCATGTTCTGGGGCTGAAAGGTGTGGAATGAGTTATAGCCCAGTAGTGCAGGGGTGCTTTCTGCTGCTTTAAACCAGGCCTCCATTACAGCACAAATGTCAATGTTCTCCAATTTGAGGACTGCTTTGAGCAAGTGCATCTTGAGATTTAGACTTCTAGCGTTGAGCAGCATGACCCTCAGATTGCATTTGTTTGTAGCTGTCATGGTGGTAATTTGGTCTTTGGAACACTGCCTAAAAAAACTCCTTAGAAAACACAAGTGGAAAAAAACTAAGGGTAATGCTGCTCAACGCCAGAAGTCTAAACCTCAAAATGCACGCTCTCGAAGCCCTCCTAAGTATGGAGAACATTGATGTCTGTGCAGTAACTGAAACCTGGTTCAAGGCTCCTGAGAGCACCCCAGCACTACCAGGCTATACCTCATATCATGCTTTTTGGCCCCAAAACTTGGACCGAACCACAAAAGGAGGGGGAGTATCCATATTCATCAAAGATACCCACACCTCTAGGTTAGTGGCAACGCATGAAGCTTCAGAGTCCATCCATGTGCAACTAACCATAGGCAAAACTGCCCTACAGTTTGTAGCATGCTACAGACCACCCTCTCAAACTCAGGAACCCCACTCAGCCTTCCTGAAGACACTGGAGAGTATGAATGTCTCTCCAAATACCATCATATTGGGAGACTTCAACTACCCAAACATAGACTGGGAGCATTACTCAAGCCCCAACACCCTAGCCCAAAGGTTCCTAGAATTCATAAACTCATATGCGATGGAACAACTAGTCACCACTCCCACAAGAGGAGATAATATACTAGACCTGATCATCACAAACATGGGGACACAATGCTCCACACCGGAAATATACCCCTCATTGGTGAGATCAGACCATAAATTAATCTCACTGGAAATCCACATCCCGCCCCCACCCCCAGCACAAAAGACCACAGTGAAGAATTTCTCAAAAGCTGACTTCACGCTTCTTAAAACTGAAGTGGTATCCTTCAAGGCCCCTGGGCCAGTGGAAACCACAGCCCACACCGCTGAATACTTTATAAAGGTGGAGCCACAACAGACCCCGAGAACTATCACCCTATAAGCCTGACTAGCTTGGTCTGCAAGGCTATGGAGCGCATCATCATGGAACTCATTAACAGAGACATTGGGAAGCTCCAAACACTAGACCCTACCCAGTTCACCTTTGTTAACGGCAGATCATGCCTCCTAAACCTGGTGGACCTCTTTGAGACAGGTTTGCATGTAGCAGAGTAATGTTGACATGTACTCTTCCAGATCCCGATCCTTGAAAATGTCCCAGTTAGTTCTTTCAATGCAATCATGTAGCTGCGAGAGTGCACCTTCAGGCCATGTTTTATCAATCTTTGTAGCAATCTGATCTTTTTTGCTAACAGGAGTGTATGCTGGAGTCAAGACTATAGACAAATGGTTTGACTGACCTAGATGAGGCAGGTGTTTTGTCCTATAGCCATCCTTGATATTTGAATAGTCCTTGTCCAATGTGTTTTCCTCCCTGTTTGCACATTTGATGTGTTGATGAAATTTGGGAAGAATTTACTTTAAGTCCATCTGATTGAAATCACCAGCTATGACATGAACAGTTTCAGGATGGACGTTTTGCTGCAAGTTAATGTTGTCAAACAGGTGACCTAAAGCTGTGCAAGCATTAGCACCTGGTGGAATGTAAACAGCTGTAACCACAACAGCAGTGAACTCAAGGTAAATAAAAGGGTCTGCATTTGATTGTCATATACTCCAGATCAGAAGAGCAGTAACTGTCTACAATCTTTGCATTGGTAGACCAGCTGTTATTCACATAGATGCAAAGCCCCCCACCTCTGTTTTACCTACAGTTGTTATTTACATAGATACAAAGCCCCACCTCTGCTCTTAACTGAGTCCTTATTCCTGTCCCACCAAGCTCTCCAGCCCTCCAGCTCAATGCCTGCATCTGGTATACACGAGGCTAGCCATGTCTCTGTAAGTAATAAAATGCAACAGTCTCTTACAAGTTTGTTCTCAGAAATCTGTAGCTGACATTTATCCATTTTGTTTGTGATAGACCTGGCATTAGCAAGAAATATGCTGGGAAGAGGTGGTTTGTGAGGATGTTTCCTTAGCCTAGCATGTGGACCAGACCTCCAGCCATGCTTTTGCTTCCTGTGTCTCCTCCACTTTCATCTCTTGCCTGGGCTGACAACAATCCAAGGAGAGCCTGGTGTTCTTGCTATTTCCTCTGGTATGTCACACGAGTGTAAGAATTCACTTGTAACAGCCTGAGGATGCTGAAATCCAATATGCAAGAGATCTTGCCAACTGTGTCTAAGATCAACCTGACTAAACTGAGCCATCTACTTTAGTGCTTCAGCTGATGTTGCTGTTGTTGTTCCTTTGGCTTTTCCCAGTTAGGGGTCGCCACAGCAGAACTCCAGTCCGCTAATGATTAGTAGTATTTTTTAACGGTGCTGAGGTGCCAGCTCGATGCCCAACCTTCAACAAAGACACGCCCATTCATGCATGTCTTTCGAACGCCACTCAGTATTTTATTTAGTTTTTTTTCTGTTTACTTGTATCTTCTGTACTAGATATGCAGTTAGAATCCCCTACTACAATTGAACTACTCTTTCAATAACTTTGTAGTAAGTTTAAGTGATCTCTAGCCATTCCTGCATCTATTCCCAGAATCCAGTAAAAATTATAGTGTATAGTGTTTGCCATTATATTTAATTATTACAAATGTATACATTCTTTTGGGATCATTAATGGATTCTATGACATTAGGCATTACAGTGGATTTTCTCAAAAATATAGCAGTTCCTCTCCTCTTTTTATTAAAAAAATGATAACATTTCATAACCCAAGTTATTTAAATATTATATATCTTTATGTGTCAAGTGAGTCTCTTGCAATAATATAATGTCTCTTCTATTTAATTTTAGATATCTTAATGATTTCCTTTTGTTCATAGGTGTGTACTAGGCTAACGGCCCTGGAGCCTTTACAAGCCTAGCCCATAGAAGTGCTCTGGCATCATGCCGCCCGACGTTAGTCTCCAGTGCCTCTATCAAGCAGAGTCACTGGAATGATACCCGGGGTGAACTTTCTATTTCCTATTCACTCATCAGGATTTCTCTTAAAGAGGGCCAGTGAAGTGCTCTGCTTGGCATGTATGGGAAGTCTATTCCAGAGCATGGGCAGTCTCTGGTTTATGAACCTGTCCCTCCAGCATGTTCTATTGATTGTGGTAATGAGGTTGAGGTCTCTGGAGCATGTGGTGCAGAGGGATTGGGATTTCTTTAGATGTAGCATCTCTAACAGAGCTGGTTCAGACATGGCTTTGTAAGTCAAGCAGAGATTGCCTCTTAGTAGATTAAATGAGACAGAGAATAGCTGGAGTTTTTTGAGTCTGTCCATGTAAGACATGTGGTTAAGACCTAGGATCCTCTTCATGAGGTACTTTTGTGGCCTTTCCAGCTGTTGCATGTGTTTAGTGAGGTACATGCAAAATGGGGCATTATACTCGATGATTGGCCTAATGAGGGAAGAGTAGAGAGAGATGATGATCTTTCTTCCTGGATAAAAATGGCAGAAGCAAAACCAACGAAACACACACAAAACCACGGAATCCTTGCTCCAGCAAGTAAGCGATACCAGAACAAAAGTATTCTTAACGCAATTTATTAGTATCCACAAGCGTTTTCGCCACTAACACCGCAGTGGCTTCTTCAGAGAAAACGGTTACAAGTAATGCACCTGCATACACTTTTTAAAAACAATATGTAAAGGAAGTGATGTAACAACGCAACAGCATTAATTAAATTACAAACTTACAGGTCTACCACCTGTTAACTTTCTTTGCAGAAGTTACAATAAAAAAATACATTGCAAAACTGCACAACTACTAAACATATAAAAAAGGTAGTTAAAAGACTAACCTAAATATATAATGTTAATTGTCAATAATAAAAAGTGTATTCAAACAAGAAATACACTCAGTCATCAAAAACATATAAAAAAAGTGTTAAAAATATATGAATATACTCATATGAGTAATACTAAATGCCTCTAATTAACAAACTGCTAAACTCAATGCAGGGTATGTAACAAGAAAACAGGGATCTTTAATAAAAGATTGGGATTTGTTGATTTTTCTGTCTCTAAACCCCAAAGTCTTCACACATGGAATGTGACAGGTCCTGCATAAAAGTTAGTAAATGTCTATTATGTTTAGGTATAAGATGAAAACAACTGTCTCAAATAACTCCTCATTCTCAACACTGCTGATATATTGCAGTTTTCATTGAGGCCCGGTTGCCGAAAGGCATCTGTCCTCAATTGCCACTCCAATTCACGGGTCTCAAGTAACAATGAAAATGGACCCCCCCTGAGTATTAACTTGCACTTGGTCAATGGCCATAAAAGAGAAACTGTGACCTGGATGACTGTCAATATGTTTAGCTAATGCATTAACGTACTTCCTCTTTTTAATGGCATATATGTGATCATAAATACGATCATGGACCCTACGGTCTGTCTTGCCAATATAAAAGGAAGGACAACAATCACAAAAAGCCACATAAATGATAGATCTACTCTCACAATTTAAAGGAAATTGGATGGTATATTTCTTATCCCTTATGGTGTAAGTTTCACCTGTTTTGACCTTATGACACCAATTACAAAATCCACAGGGGTACATACCAGTACACTTATTAAAAACCTGACTAGAAAAATCTCTTTGTAAGAGTTCTTTAAGGTTGCTACTCCTTTTAAAAACAAAATTAGAGGCATGACCTAATTTCTCAGTAAGCTCTGAACTGCTAGATATAAAGTGCCAGTTCTTCCGTATTGTAGAAACAATAGCCTTGGAATTCAAACTATAGGTGGTAACGTAACTTAATGAAAAGTCACGTCCGGTGTCAATTCTTGGACTAGCTAAAAAAAGGTCTAAGTCATGATCAAGTACAGGTGATGTTTCAGAGGTTGTTGGGAGGTCAGTCAAAGATTGGACTTGGGATAAAATAGGTTTGTAAAAACCATTCATCCTCTTAGCGTCAACCTCTGAAATCAATTCGTTCACAAGATGTTTCGGGTAACCTCGGTTTAGAAACATATTTTTCAGTAGGTTACACTCGGTGCGAAAGTCTACCAACGTACTGCACATTCTCCCCGCTCTAACCAGTTGGCCCTTTACAATGGACCTTTTTTGTTTGAAAGGATGGTGGCTAGAGTAGTGAAGGAATGAATTGCAGTACGTTGGTTTTCTGTATACTCTTGAAATGAAGACATTATTACTAACGTCTTTCAACAACTTCACGTCTAAATAGTCAATATCGGATGGAGAAAAATTAGACGTGAATTTTAAAAAACTTGTTGTGTTATTCAATGAGTCCACAAAATAACCAGCCTCGGATCTGTTCCCTTTAAAAAGAAGGAACATATCATCGAGGAATCTCATATAGTATTTGACAAAACGCATCAAGTCCGGTGAAGTATAGAGAAAATGCTTCTCCCAATATCCCATGAAGAAGTTAGCTACAGAAGCTCCACAAGGGGAGACCATTGCAACCCCATGTTTCTGCAGGAAGTACTTCCTATCAAAAGTAAAAAAGTTAAATGACAATACTATATCCAAAAGCTCAGTGACGAGGTCAACTTCAATTTTTGGAGCCCCAACGTCAATGAGCAGGAGTCCTATCCATTCCAAAGCTTCCTGGTGTGGAATGGAGGTATACAAATCTACCACATCAATGGTAAGAAAATTACTCTCATTGTCATATGGCAGATTATTAATACTCTCCAAAAAAGACCAGGAGTCTTTACATACACTAGGAATAAACTTGATGTATTTTGACAAAATATTGTCAATAAGTTTGGCACTGGGATACGTCATTGATGACCTTCTGTCTATAAGGGCTCTCATTGGTGGATTATTGATGTCCTTATGGACCTTAGGTATGCCAAACATCACGGGAAATTTTTGGCAAAGTGATATCTATGTAGTTATAGGTATCGATGTCAATCTTACCTTCCAAAAATAAATCACGGAAATAGCCCCTAATCCTTTTATGAGCACCGTGTATCTCATTAATAGATGCTTCAGAATAGCCAGAGGACATCAGGACAGATAACATTTTTTTCTTTATAAACCTGGTTATCCAGGATTACTAAACCTCTGCCTTTGTCAGGTTTAATAAGCCTGACAGAGGAGTGGCAAAGTTCATCCAAAAGGGAAAGCTGCTCTTTAGTGGTGTTATAACCAGTATGAGCAACTTTTCTCTGCCCATTCATGAACAAGTGCCTGAAATCAACCTCACATACATTCTCAAACAAATGGAGAGAAGGATGAAGAGGTGGGTTGAAAACACTAGGAAGTTTCAGAGTAGACTGGAGCGGCAATGCTTTGTTATTGAAAAAAAATTTTAAATTAAGCTTCCGAACAAAACACTTTAAGTCAATAATTTCCTTTGATATATTACCGAATCTACTCGGTACAAAAGTATTACCATAGGCAAGAAGCTCGACTAGTTCTTCATCTAAAGGAAGTTCGGAAAAATTATAGATCTTAAAGTCACCCTTTTTGTTTAAAGTTACTATTGGGTAGCTTGAAACAACCTGGGTTTGAGTAGTACTAAGTACGTTATCAACATCACCATTAATTACTTCTGTAGGACATAGGTTTGTCAATTCCGGTTCCTCCTCCTGTTGGTGTATTGGCGATTGCTGCGCTGGCCTAAAAAATTGTTACCATTATCTTTTTTCTGGTTTGTATTATTTTGGCCTGCATTGTTATTCTTAAGACCCTTAATTCTATTACTCCGTCTGGGCCCTATCTCCTCATCATCCAACATTTCATCTTCTAAGTTAATATCATCCCTAAGTGTATTCTAGTAAACATAATAGACATTTACTAACTTTTATGCAGGACCTGTCACATTCCATGTGTGAAGACTTTGGGGTTTAGAGACAGAAAAATCAACAAATCCCAATCTTTTATTAAAGATCCCTGTTTTCTTGGTACATACCCTGCATTGAGTTTAGCAGTTTGTTAATTAGAGGCATTTAGTATTACTCATATGAGTATATTCATATATTTTTAATACTTTTTTTATATGTTTTTGATGATTGAGTGTATTTCTTGTTTGAATACACTTTTTATTGTTGACAATTAACATTATATATTTAGGTTAGTCTTTTAACTACCTTTTTTATATGTTTAGTAGTTGTGCAGTTTTGCAATGTATTTTATTTTACTGTAACTTCTGCAAAGAAAGTTAACAGGTGGTAGACCTGTAAGTTTGTAATTTAATTGATGCTGTTGCGTTGTTACATCACTTCCTTTACATATTGTTTTTAAAAGTGCATGCAGGTGCATTACTTGTAACCGTTTTCTCTGAAGAAGCCACTGCGGTGTTAGTGGCGAAAACGCTTGTGGATACTAATAAATTGCGTTAAGAATACTTTTGTTCTGGTATCGCTTACTTGCTGGAGCAAGGATTCCGTGGTTTTGTGTGTCTTTCTTCCTGGATACAAAATTCTTGGTAATGAGATGTGCCACAAAGAAGGACTTTCTGACCACAGTGGCAATGTGGTGGACGAAGAAGATGTTGCTGTCAACCTGTGTCCCCAAATCTCTTATAACACCTTCAGTGTTCAGTAGGCTCCCATCGATGTGGTAATTAGTGGGAACTGAGGTTTTCCCAAAGGGATGATGATGCATTTTTTTGGCATGAAGCTTAAGGCCATGGTTTCGATACCAGTCATTGGTCTCAGTGAGGCCTTTCTGTAGGATGTCTACATCACTTGGGGAGTTAATGGCTCCCAGCTTGCTGTCATCTGTGAACTTGGTCAGTGAGAGCCCCTCCGTGTTGGCCTGGACTGCTGAGAGGTAGATGCCAAACAGGAGAGGACCCAGGACTAATCCCTGTTTGAGTCCACTTGTGACTGGTCAGCAGTCTGACTTGGAGTCTGCTACTTTCAAACTGTGGGTTCTATGTGGGCCAATTTGCAACCCACCTAGTGATATAGGGGTTGATGCCTAGTTTGGTGAGTTTATCAATAATTCCTGACTGGGGAATGGTATCAAAGGCTTGGCCAGATAGAGGTAGGCTGTATGAACAGCAGTTGCCTTGCCCTCATCCACAGCTCTGGTGACTGACTCAAGTCAACCAGGTTGAGCAGGCATGATCTATATTTCAGAAAACCAAACTGAGTGGGATCTAGAGTTTGGAGATTCCATATATTCTTGTTAATTAGGTCCATGATGATGCACTCCACAGCCTTACATATCAGACTCGTCAGGCTTATGGGGCGATAATTCCCAGAGTCTGTAGTCGCTCCCCCTTTATGGAGAAGGATGACTGTAGCAGTGCCCCATTCGGTAGGGACAAAGTCTGAAGTGGGGCTGTGACTGAACAGGGCACACAAATGTGGTGACATTTCACTTTGTAGTTCATGTAGATTATATGCAGGGATATTGTCGGGTCCCATGGAAGCTGTATTCTTGGCCTTGGACAATGCATCTTTAACCTGTGCTGCAGTAATGCTGGGTACCTGGCATTCCTCCAGTATTGTGATTGGTCCTTTGGGTGGGAGGGGTAAAGTTGGCACTGAATCTGTCGGCCAGTATGTTGGCAATATCTGTTGGGTCAGTATAGGAGGTACCATTGTGCAATAACTCAGAGCAAACCTGGGTATTGCCATGGAAATTCTTGATATAATTATAGAAGGCTTTGTGGTTGTTTTTAGTGTCTGTCTCAATTCTGTCTTCATAGCTGGCTGTAGAGGTTTTGATGAGGGATATCAACTTTTTGTTGAGGCCAATAAGGGAGTTTTTCCAGTCTTGGGATTTCACATTTTTCTGCAACAGTTTCTTTCATCTATTGTAGAGTTTATTAATGGCAGGGGACCACCAGATTGGCTTTCTATTTTTGGAAGAGAGCATCTTGGTTCTGTTGGGTATTGCTAGTTCCATGCATTTATGTACATATTCATACAGTGCATTGGTGTATGATTCAGCAATCATGGATCTATTTTCCATTGATATGGGTGCTGTGAAGTTCACCACCTCTGTTTTTAGGAGCCCAACGTCATCTTTGGAGAAGTTTTTAATGGTGGTTACCTTTGTGGGGTGTGGGTGAGATGTGGATTTCCATTGTGATTAGTTTGCGGTCGGATCTAACTAGGGAGGAATTGACTATTGGTGTAGAGCAACGGTTGCCCATGTTAGTAATGACCAGGTCAAGGATGTTGCTTCCTCTAGTGGGGGTAAGAATGAGCTAGTCAAAGGCATTGGAAATGATGAATTCCAGGAAGCATTGGGCCAGTGTATTGATGCATAAGTAGTTTTCCCAGTTGATGGAGGGGTGGTTGAAGTCACCTAGTATGAGAGTGTTGGGTTGGACCCTAATATTTTCCAGGGTGCTTAGGAATGTGGAGTGAGAGTCTTGGGACATGGTTGGGGACCTATAGCAGCCTATGACCTGAATCACCATCTTACCTAATGTTAGTTGTACCTGAAGTATCTCAGATGCATTATGCTGGGCTACTAGTCTGGAGGTGTGCATATCCGTTATGAATATGGAGACACCACTGCCTTTGGAGCTTCAGTCCATGTTCTGGGGCTGAAAGGTGTGGAATGAGTTATAGCCTAGTAGTGCAGGGGTGCTTTCTGCTGCTTTAAACCAGGCCTCCATTACAGCACAAATGTCAATGTTCTCCATTTTGAGGACTGCTTTGAGCAAGTGCATCTTGAGATTTAGACTTCTAGCGTTGAGCAGCATGACCCTCAGATTGCATTTGTTTGTAGCTGTCATGGTGGTAATTTGGTCTTTGGAACACTGCCTAAAAAAACTCCTTAGAAAACACAAGTGGAAAAAAACTAAGGGTAATGCTGCTCAACGCCAGAAGTCTAAACCTCAAAATGCACGCTCTCGAAGCCCTCCTAAGTATGGAGAACATTGATGTCTGTGCAGTAACTGAAACCTGGTTCAAGGCTCCTGAGAGCACCCCAGCACTACCAGGCTATACCTCATATCATGCTTTTGGCCCCAAAACTTGGACCGAACCACAAAAGGAGGGGGAGTATCCATATTCATCAAAGATACCCACACCTCTAGGTTAGTGGCAACGCATGAAGCTTCAGAGTCCATCCATGTGCAACTAACCATAGGCAAAACTGCCCTACAGTTTGTAGCATGCTACAGACCACCCTCTCAAACTCAGGAACCCCACTCAGCCTTCCTGAAGACACTGGAGAGTATGAATGTCTCTCCAAATACCATCATATTGGGAGACTTCAACTACCCAAACATAGACTGGGAGCATTACTCAAGCCCCAACACCCTAGCCCAAAGGTTCCTAGAATTCATAAACTCAAATGCGATGGAACAACTAGTCACCACTCCCACAAGAGGAGATAATATACTAGACCTGATCATCACAAACATGGGGACACAATGCTCCACACCGGAAATATACCCCTCATTGGTGAGATCAGACCATAAATTAATCTCACTGGAAATCCACATCCCGCCCCCACCCCCAGCACAAAAGACCACAGTGAAGAATTTCTCAAAAGCTGACTTCACGCTTCTTAAAACTGAAGTGGTATCCTTCAAGGCCCCTGGGCCAGTGGAAACCACAGCCCACACCGCTGAATACTTTATAAATGCTTTCTACGGACACCTTCAAGAATGCATGGATCATGCAATCCCATATAAAACCAAGACCCATTCCCTCAAAGGCAGGCATCCTGCCTGGTGGACCCCAGCCATAAACAAGCTTTACAACAGGAGGAGGAAGCTACTACATGACAGAGCAAAATCCCTAAAAGGGAAGGCATCTCTGATCAGTACTAGTAAAAAATTACGATCACTCATAAAATCATCCAAGGCCAACTTTGAGAGAAAAATCGCAAAAGACACTAAAGACAATCACAAGGCCTTCTTTAGTTATGTTATAAACCTGGGTGGAAACTCCCAGATATGCTCAGAATTAGTCCAAAATGACAAAAAATACACTGAACCCACAGACATTGCCAACATACTGGCAGACAGGTTCAGTGCAAATTTCTCCCCACCCCCCAAAAGGAGAAATATCTATCCCAGCAGAGTGTAGCCTCCCTGACATCTCAGATGCCCAGGTGAGAGCCACCCTCTCTAAAGCTAAAAACACAGCATCAATGGGACCAGACAGTGTCACTGGTTGCGTGCTACATGAACTCCAAGAGGAACTAAACCCGCACATAAGGCTGCTGTTTAATCTTAGCCTTACTACAGGATACGTACCCAAAGAATGGCGTACAGCAACAGTGGTCCCACTCCACAAAGGAGGTGCTTCTACGGACCCTGGTAATTACCGCCCCATAAGCTTGACGAGCCTGGTCTGCAAAGCTATGGAGAGGATCATTATGGAACTCATAAACAAAGATATTGGCGACCTACAGACACTGGATCCTACCAAATTTGGCTTTGTCAAGGGCAGATCCTGCCTTTTGAACCTGGTCAACTTTTTTGAAACAGTCACTAAGGCCATTGATGAGGGTAAGGCAGTTCACACAGCCTACCTCGACCTTGCAAAAGCCTTCGACACAATACCCCACTCGGGCATCATAGACAAGCTCACCAGCTTAAATGTAAACACATATGCCATAAGATGGGTTGCAAACTGGCTCAAGGACAGAACCCACAAGGTCAGAATTGCTGGAGCCATGTCAGACTCTAAGCCAGTCACAAGCAGTGTCCCACAGGGCTCGGTCCTGGACCTCTCTTGTTCGGCATTTATTTTTCCGAGGTCCGAGCAAACATAGGAGGATTGTGGCTGACAAAGTTCGCAGATGACTGCAAACTGGGTGCCATAATCGATACTCCAGTGGACACAAGCATCCTTCAGAAAGGCCTCATAGAAATGGATAACTGGTGCCAGAGCCATGGCCTTAAACTGAACGCCAAAAAATGTATAGTCATACCCTTTGGGAAAAACAAAGTACCCACAAATGACCACATAGGTGGTAATCCATTAAGTACGGAAGAAGTAATCAGGGACCTAGGGACCCAAGTTGACAGTAACCTCTCATTCGACACTCACATTGCCAAAGTGGTTAGGAAGACCTTCTATATTGCCCACCTTATCATGAAAGGATTCACATCTAGATCAAGAGAGGTCATTGTGCCCCTATACTCTTCCGTTATCGGGCCCATAATTGAGTACAATGCCCCATTTGGGATGTACCTTACCCGTCACCTGCAGCAGTTAGAAAGACCCCAAAAGTACCTCACCAAGAGGATCAAGGGCCTTAAACATATGTCATATGCTGCCCGGCTGAAGAAACTCCAGCTCTATTCAGTCGCATACTGCCTACTCAGAGGCGATCTATGCCTGATGTACAAGGCCATGTCCAATCCGGAATTAATGGACATGCTCCACCTCAGAAAATCCAAATCCACCAGAGCCACGAGAGTGAGAGATTTGAACCTCAACACAGAAATAAATAGGACGTGCTGGAGGGACAGATTCATAACCCAGAGGCTCCCTACACTCTGGAACAGAATCCCAGTCCATGTTAGGCAGAGCCTCTCACTGACTCTCTTCAAGAGAAATCTTGACGAGTGGATGGGAGATCGTAGGTTCACCCCAGGGGTCATTTCTGCGTCACTACTAGACAGAGGCACAGTAAACTAAACCCTAAATGGGCATATTATTCTCATTCCAAGGGGTGGCGAAAGCCACACACACTCTGGCTAGGCTTATAAATGCCCTAGGGCAGATAGCCTAGTATGAACCTATGAACCTATAAAAAAGGCACTATAGGGGTAGGAAGAGCCTTAACCAGTACTTGGAAACCTAGGGTTGACAGATGCAGGCCATCTCTGGCAAAGCATCATGGTCTGTTAATCATGTCATCCCAAGCAGAGAGATACTGGATCCCCTTAGAATGTCACCAGAAACTTAGCCAATTGTTAAAGTCAATCATTTTCTGCTTGTACTGTGGTATCATTCTGGGCAATGGTAAGATCCTGCTCAGGGCTAGGGTCATTCCTGCCTGGGCCACATAATCCAAGAGCTCATCCATGTCTCTTTTCATGTAGTCCAAGAAGGTGTGTCTCAGGTCATTCACATCCACATGGACAGTGACAGAGTCATACTTGTACTTGTTGCAGAGAGACCTGAGTGCGTGTGTTATGTGTCAGATTCTGCCACCTGATAGACACCTGACTGTTACCTTCTCCTTATTCAACCTAGTGAGTGGGACATCAGTGTGCCTCACTATTGAGTCACCTATGATTAGTGTAGTAAGAAAGCTGTTTTGCCTTAGGGGCTTAGGTTGAGGGGCACACTGTGTAGGTGAGCTGTGTGTCTTGTGATTTGTGCTGTATTGTGGTGGTTGAGTGCGTTTTTGCCTTGGAGGTCTCTGCTGTATGGTCAGATTTTTATTGAGAGCCTCCATGAAGGTGGGTGTGTGGTTTGTGTTTTTATGTAAGAGCTGTGATGGTGGGTGTTCTGGAGGGCTATGTGTTACATGTGGTGTGGTGCAGGTGTTGACCTTCTCCTCTTGACCAGCTATTCTGGTCTTGGCTTGAGAGTGCATGGCTTCCATTTTGGATATATAAGTGCATCTCTCACACGTCTGAGTGTTGGGAGGTTAGAGGAGAGGGATGTTCATCATGTTACACTGCTGCAGTCATCACACTTGGGTTATCCTGCCATTAGATGGTCACGCAGTCGGCCCGAGTTCCAAAGTCTTGGTCCGGCATCGGTTGCTGTCGCTTCTTCCCTGACGTCAGTGCGCCAGGGGTATATAAGATGCAGCCGATGCCATTTTCTTCAGTCTTTCTTGCCATGCGGTGCCCGATGCAAAAGCAGTTCGCAAGTGCCAGTTGGCCGACTCCTAAGATTTTCATTCCGAATCCAGAACCAAAGTCTTCTACAAAGCTAAGTACCCCGTTGGGGAAACTTTTTCTTGCCTCAGACCGATGTCAGTAAAAGTTAATAATTGTATTTCTTGTGGGAAGCAAATACCTCGTAAGGATTTCCATTCCTATTGTATCCCATGCCTAGGCCCAGACCACGACGTCACTGGTTGTCGGTTTTGTGCTAGGTTTAACAAGCGCACTATTAAATGTTGGTTTGATTTTGCCTGACATTATTTTGGCAGAAAATTCAATTACACCATGCCGTCGGAGCAACCAACGACTGGAATACACAAAAAGCGCAAAGACAAGGACAGGCATCCGAGGCCCAAAACTGACGACGAAGCCTCTGCTAGGCCAGTCACTGGTTCTCCGTTTTTCAGTGAGGCGCCTTCGCAGCCCCTGACGACCACTTCCTTGGAACCACAGGCCGCCTCTGACTCCCATGTGGAGATGGCTGGACCTTGGGATACACCAGACTTGAGACCTACCGAGACTAACCCTTCTGAGGGCTCCGGAGTAGCTGAACAACCCGCAGCTTCAGAGGGTGTTTTCAGGCCTACTCAGTTAATCATTAAATCTTCTGCTAAATCTAAACCAAAGAAACAGCTTCAGCATTCACCAGCACAGGCCTCCATGCCTAAGAAACAGATGCTCAAAATGGCCGAAGACCTAATTACTCTAATCAGGGGGTCCCACCCTCCTCCTGATAAAAGGCCTAGACAGGATGCAGACTATGACTCATCCGACCAGGTGTCCATCTCCTCAGATTCATCCCCAGACCTAGGATACTCTTTACCCCCTTATGAGGATTCTGATGCTAAGGAATCCATTCCTTCAGCCTCTCCACCAGAGGACTACTCCTTTGGGGAAACCTTACATACCATGCAGGAGCATTTCCATTGGGAGGGCCAGGATTACTCAGAATCCAAGAAAAGGCTCAGAGATTTCCTTTTGTTACCTCAACACAGACCCCTTGCTATTCCGCTAGTGTTAAATTTTGTGGATGATGTGTATGCTAAATCCAGCTTAAATCCTGATTCTTTACCTCCAGCTCCAGTTAAGCCAGACAGATATTACAGAGTCCCTGACTCTCATAAATTCCTTTATAAAAGCCCTGTTGCTGACCCTGAAACTATTTCCCAGGGTCCCAAAGGGGTAAAGGCCTCTACAGCAAAAAATCAAATCCCCTCTGATAGAGATTCCAGGGCATTACACAGATGGGGAAAGAAAGTATACACATCTGCAACTTTAGCAATGAGAGCACTAAATTGCCAGTTTCACATGCTTAAATATCAGCAATATTTGATGTCTCAATTGAAACAAAAAATGCTTCCAAATTCAGAACTTCCTAACTATAAGGAAATGCAGGATTTATTGCATGCAGCTGAACAAGTAGGAAAACATACTTTGCAATGCGGTTTTGATTCCTTAGAGGCCTCCTGTAGAGCAGCAGTTACATGGTCCATCATTAGAAGGCATGCTTGGTTAAAAGAACAGACCTTACCAGATCATGTTAAAGCAAAGTTATTGGATGCACCCTTGCAGCAGGATGTTTTATTTGGAGTTAAGGCAGAAGAGGTATTAAAGAAAATGGAGGATAAAGCAAAATCTATGCAAATGGTGAAGGATTTCTTACAGGTTCAGCCTCCTCGGTTTATCAGAAATTGGCCAACAAAGAATTGGTCCTTTCCAGTTTCAGACAGACCTCAAATGGGCAGATACAGACGTCCAAGGGGCAGAGGTCAACCACAAGGTACTTACAGGCCTCAACAATGGGGTACTTCAACCCAGAAAGAAGGGAAAGGCAGGCCTCCACCTTATAAAAAGCAGACCCAATGACTTCCCACTACAGCTGCCAAACATCTCTCTCTTTTCAGCCCCATTGGGAGGAAAACTGACACTTTTCAGTCACAATTGGTAATTAATCACCAAAGACAAATGGGTTCTCAATATTGTGTCTCATGGTTACAGGTTCCACTTTCACACTCTGCCAAGGTTAAAAGGAATGCCAAATCTGCCACCAAATCAATGGGCAGAGGCTCAAAGGCAAATGACAGCACTCATGGACATGAGAGCTATTCAAGAGGTACCAATACAGGAGCAAGGACAAGGATTTTACTCAAGACTCTTTCTGGTTCCCAGAAAGGACAAAGCGTGGAGACCCATTCTGGATCTTTCTTCTCTAAATACTTACCTGGATGTTCCAAAATTCAAAATGTTGACACTACAGCAGCTTCTTCCCATGCTGGGCAAAAAAGCTTGGCTTGTAACATTGGACCTCAAGGAGGCATACTGCATGTCCCTATCAGACAAAATTGCAGAAGATACCTCAGATTCTTAGCAGGTTCAATGCACTACCAATTCTCTGCACTGCACTTTCACTTATCTACTGTGCCCAGGGTCTTTACAAAATGCCTGGCACCAGTAATTGCATTTTGCAGACAAAAAGGAATTCAAATTGACCCATATTTGGACGACTGCCTTATTGAAGCAGAGAGCAAGGACATTCTTTTAAAGCATCTGGTGTTTGTAAAAAGACTGCTAATTTGCCTAGGGTACACAGTAAACAAAAAGAAATCAAAACTAGTGCCCTCACAAGAGATAATATTCCTGGGTGCCAGCTTAAATACAATGGCCCAGATGGCTTATCTCATGCCAGACAAGCAAAGACAACTGATTCAATATTTCCAATTAATGGCAACAAAGACTCAACTCCCTGCAAGAAAAATTCTGCAGGCCTTGGGTTACATGGCATCTTGCATACTACTAATTCCATATGCAAAACTGCATATGAGGAAACTACAATGGAACCTAAAGAGTGTCTGGTGTCAACACTGTCACAGTTTGGAAACAGTAATACCATTTATTCCTTGCCTTCAACAGGAGTTTTGATGGTGAGCTCAAGTCTGTCACCTCAACAAGGGACAGTCTTTCACTAAACCCACAGCCAGGCAAACACTGACAACAGATGCTTCGGATTACGCCTGGGGAGCACACGTGGCAGGAAAATGTATTCAGGGCAAGTGGAACGTAGAACAAAGGCATCTTCACATCAATCAAAAACATATGCTAGCTGTACAAAATGCCCTTATAGCTTGCAAGGACCTTCTGCATCCAGGACAACTTCTTCTAAGGACAGACAACACCACAGTTATGTGGTACATAAACAAGCAAGGGGGCACTCATTCATATCCCCCTCTGCAGACAAGCCATGACCTTGTGGAACACAGCTATAGCCTATCAAGTTCATCTGCAAGCACAATTCCTGCCAGGAGAGAAAAACACACTGGCAGACGACTTAAGCAGAAACATCATGGACCCACACGAGTGGAAATTAAATCCACAAATGTTCAGGATGATAACACAGAAATGGTGGAGCCTGGACATAGATCTGTTTGCATCCCCAATGAATTGCCAGCTACACAAATTCTGCACTAGGACTTACCACCCACAAGCATGGAAAGTGGATGCCCTCTCATTCAGATGGAAAAACCTACAAGTATACGCTTTCCCACCACTGCCTCTCCTTTCAAAGGTACTCATAAAAGCCAGACAAGAAAGGCCAAAGATGATCCTGATTGCCCCAGACTGGCCACGCCAGCACTGGAACCCAATCTTAAAGAACTTAGCACAAGGACCACCATGGATTTTGCCTCAAATCTCACAACTTCTGACTCAGCAAAACAATCAGATACTGCACGGCCAGCTCAAGACTTTAAACCTGGCTGCATGGCAAATTCCTTAGTCAAGCAAACAATGCCTCTCTCCAAAGCTGTTATGGATGTCATTCTGGAGGCCAGAAGGCCTAGTACCAGGAAAGCATATTCGGATAAATGGAAGAGATTCTGTGCCTGGAACCAGGTTCACAACCTTGACCCTCTTGTCCCAAATATTCCTCAGATACTACAATACTTGACTGAGATGCTGGACAAGGGCCTCTCCTTTTCATCCATTAAGAGCCATGCCTCTGCCATCTCTGCTAATTACAACATGGAACCACCTATTTTTTCTCATCCTATGGTAAAACAGTACCTCAGACAGGCTAAAAACATTAGATCGCCCCGTAGAGCACCAACTCCAACTTGGGATCTCAACTTTGTCTTTGGAGAAATTAACTTTACCTCCTTTTGAGCCAGCTAACTCAGCAGACTTAAAATATGTCTCTTGGAAAGCTGCTCTGCTCCTGGCAATAACCTCAGCGTGAAGAATTTCAGAATTACAGGCACTAATGGCAGTGGAACCCTTCATCATATTCCACCAAGACAGGGTGTCTTTAACTCATTCACTCCGGAGCAGCTCAGGAAAGGATGCCTGCTTAATTCCACCATAGGAATAACAGTGCAGCCTGAGCTCATTTTCAGAAAATCCATTTGTAAATCCATACAGAAAACAAATGTTCATAACTCTTTAACTGTAAGAGCTAGACTAAAAATGTAAACGCGAAAGTTGTTCAGCAGACACTGACCTTTTCAACAGGGTAAATGTTGACAGTGTATATCAAAGTCATTATTAAATATTTGGCAAGGAATGCTGATATTGTGCATATTTTTTACCTTTTTGGAAAAACAAAGCACAATATCTTGGTCAATGTCCCATGCAGACCCATACAATTTGAATGTAATTTGCTAATATGAATGGCAGCTTTAAAATGATACCTTAACCATTACTGTGTGATATTCCTTTCTGTAGATATTCACATAAATATGATTAATATATTATTTTTCATATTTGATTAACAAACAAAGCATAATATCTCATCACCTGTAACAGACAGAGCCTACATATCAGTGTAGAAGTTGTGCATCTGAATGTCAGCTTCAAAATGATGCATCATTTGCGTGATTACCAAGCTCCCTTGCAAAGATATGGGCATAATAATGAAAAGTATTGTAAAGGTACAATTTTCATAATCGTACAAGACTAAACAAACTGTGATATCTGTACATGTGTAGAGTGCACAGACATAGTTCTTTTACCATGTTGTAAGGAGTAACACTGTCTTCAAAATAAGGTATTACTTGGCACACTGACATGCACCCTTGCAAAGTTATTTACCTAAATATGAAAAAAATTCATAATTTCCATAACCTAAGTCCGAAACAAACTTTGATATCTGCACATGAGTACAACATACAGGCTCAATTCTTTTACCATGTTAGAACTGTAAATAATCTTTTCAAAATGAGATATTACTTAGCACATTCAGATGCTCCCTTGCAAAGTTATTTACCAAAATATGAAACAAAAATCATAATTTCCATAACCTAAGTCCGAAACAAAGTTTGATATCTGCACATGAGTACAACATACAGGCACCATTCTTTTACCATGTTATAACTATCAGTACTGTCTTCAAACTGAGGTATTACTTAGCACATTCAGATGCTCCCTTGCAAAGTTATTTGCCAAAATATGAAAAAAAAAATCATAATTTCCATAACCTAAGTCCAAAACAAACTTTGATATCTGCACATGAGTACAACATACAGGCTCAATTCTTTTACCATGTTAGAACTGTAAATAATCTTTTCAAAATGAGATATTACTTAGCACATTCAGATGCTCCCTTGCAAAGTTATTTACCAAAATATGAAAAAAAATCATAATTTCCATAACCTAAGTCCGAAACAAAGTTTGATATCTGCACATGAGTACAACATACAGGCACCATTCTTTTACCATGTTATAACTATCAGTACTGTCTTCAAACTGAGGTATTACTTAGCACATTCAGATACTCCCTTGCAAAGTTATTTACCAAAATATGAAACAAAATCATAATTTCCATAACCTAAGTCCAAACAAAACTTTGATATCTGCATATGAGTACAACAGACAGGCACTATTTATTTCCCATGTTAGAACTATCAATACTGTCTTCACAATGAGGTATTACTTGGCACATTCAGATGCTCCCTTGTAAAGTTATTTACCAAAATATGAAAAATAAAATCATAATTTTCATAACCCATGTCCAAAACAAACTTTGATATCTGCATATGAGTACAACATACAGACACCATGCTTTTCCCATGTTAGAACTATCAATACTGTTTTCAAAATTAGGTATTACTTGGCACACTGACATGCTCCCTTGCAAAGTTATTTACCAAAATATGAAAAAAATCATAATTTCCATAACCTAAGTCAGAAACAAACTTTGATATCTGCACATGTGTACACCATACGGACACAATTCTTTTATCATGTTGGAACTATCAATACGGTCTTCAAAATGAGGTATTACTTTGCACACTGACATGCTCCATTGCAAAGTTATTTACCAAAATATGAAAAATCATAATTTCCATAACCTGAGTCCTAACAAAACTGATATATGTACAAGTGTACAGCATTCAGAAGCAGTTGTTTTACCATGTACACGCATATGATTGTAAATATACACATGCTTGGTGTAGCCAACATACTGCTGAATGGGTACATGTAAAGAAAAAAAGCAAGGTAAGGACCTAAACACCTGTTCAAACTCAGCCTCTCCATGGGCTACGTACCCATAGAGTGGTGCACAGCAATGGTTATTCCGCTCCACAAAGGTGGAGCCACAACAGACCCCGAGAACTATCACCCTATAAGCCTGACTAGCTTGGTCTGCAAGGCTATGGAGCGCATCATCATGGAACTCATTAACAGAGACATTGGGAAGCTCCAAACACTAGACCCTACCCAGTTCACCTTTGTTAACGGCAGATCATGCCTCCTAAACCTGGTGGACCTCTTTGAGACAGTTGCCAAGGCTATAGATGAGGAAAAGATGGTACATACAGCCTACCTAGACCTTGCAAAGGCCTTCAACACCATTCCACATTCTGGTATTATAGACAAGCTCACCAGCCTGAACATAAACCCCTACATCACAAGATGGGTTGCCAACTTGCTCATGGACAGAACCCACATGGTGAGAGTTGCGGGAGCTAGGTCCAACTCTAAACCAGTTACAAGTGGCATCCCCCAGGGCTCAGTCCTAGGACCCCTCCTGTTCGGCATATACTTCTCAGAGGTACAGGCAAGCACAGGAGGACTATGGCTGACCAAGTTCGTAGACGACTGCAAACTAGGGGCTATAACTGACTCTCTGGCTGACACAGACATCCTCCAAAAGGGTCTCACTGAAATGGATACCTGGTGTCAAAATCATGGCCTCAAGCTAGGTCCAACTCTAAACCAGTTACAAGTGGCATCCCCCAGGGCTCAGTCCTAGGACCCCTCCTGTTCGGCATATACTTCTCAGAGGTACAGGCAAGCACAGGAGGACTATGGCTGACCAAGTTCGTAGACGACTGCAAACTAGGGGCTATAACTGACTCTCTGGCTGACACAGACATCCTCCAAAAGGGTCTCACTGAAATGGATACCTGGTGTCAAAATCATGGCCTCAAGCTAAATGCCAAAAAGTGCATAGCCATCCCATTTGAAAAAAAACAAAGTACCCACAAACTACCACATAGGTGGTAGTCCCCTAAATATGGAAGACATAATAAGGGATCTGGGGACCCAAGTAGATAGTAATCTCACCTTTGATAATCACATTGCCAAAGTGGTTAGAAAATCCTTCTACGTGGCCCACCTAATCACAAAAAAGGTATGCATCCAGATCAAAAGAGGTCATTGTGCCCCTCTACTCATCAGACCCATCATAGAGTACAATGCCCAGTTTGGGGTGTACCTTACAAGGCACCTGCAACAGCTGGAAAGACCACAGAAGTATCTCACCAAGATATATATATATATATATATATATATATATATATATATATATATATATATATATATATCGATATACGCACCTATATGCACAGATATATATATATATATATATATATATATATATATATATATATATATATATATATATATATATATATATATATATAAATGAATATCTACAGAAAAACATCAGGGGTTTTGGAGGATAGCTAGTTGATGAAGAATGACTACAAGCAGGGAAAAAACACAATCTGGCTTGTGCATTCATCAAAGTGATAATGACTTCTACTTATGTGAATAACAGTTACAGCAGCTGAGATTTTTACCAGAAAAGTGATAATGACTCACTGCTATATTGCAACTGTTATAATGACCTTCCTTTCAGTACTGCAAAGTTATGCATGCTCAGACAAAGGTGATAATTGCTTCACATAACCTGTTGACTAGGCATTCATTATATTACCTTGTGCAGCTGTTGTGTAACACAGACTCATTATCAGTAATGAGAACACCTGAGTAATTCAGTAAAATAGTACTGAGCCTTCCTCCCACCTATTTGTTATCAAAGTACCAAGCAATGAGGAATGACTCGTATTACAGTTCTTTGTCTACATCAGAAAATGCTGTGGTCAAGTCAACATTCTCGTGCATTTCACCTTCAAAGCACTTGGTTAGACTCACTAGGTCAGTGGACACTTTTGAAGGGAGACACAACGAGGTATTCATAGTGACTAAGGGGAATTAGGCCATGGCACCACAGAAAGTTCAGTTGTGTTAGATTTTATCATAACAATACTGCAGAATTCCTAACCTAAGGGATCTCCCCCCAAAGATATACCAATGTCCAGCCAGTGTACCAAAGCCTTTAGTACTTACAGGTATTGTACATCACACACACACACTCCCTTCACAAGGTCAAAACCATAGAGAAAAGGCTAGCAGAACCAAGTGCTGGCAGGAAAAGTACAGTTTTGTACCTACCATAAATGTAGATGATCGAGTGTTCACCCTGCTGCAGTCATCACACTTGGGTTATCTTGCCGTCAGGCAGTCTCGCAGTTGGCCTGAGTTCCAAAGTCTTGGTCCGGCGTCAGTTGCTGTCGCTTCTTCCCTGACGTTAGTGCGCCAGGGGTATATAAGAGGCATCCAACGCCATTTTCTTCAGTTTTTCTTTCTTGCCCCAGATGTCAGGTGCCCCCAATAGGTAGGCAAGATATATATATATATATATATATATATATATATATATATATATATATATATATATATATATATATTATTTGCTATATAAAAATGTACATATAAAAATAAAACAATACCTTCAGGCACAAGCAAATACACCACAGAGGTTGTATAGGATAGAAAGGTATAGATAAGTCCAGCTAGCTCAGAGGGGATGGAGGGAGGGTAACCTGGACTGCAGCAGGGTGAACACTCTAACATCTACATTTATGGTAGGTACAAAACTGTACTATGTTCATCGTGTTACCCTGCTCGGCCCCACTGGATACCACCTTTGGCATAAAGGAAGGGTTAGTTCGTAGAGACTCTGTCTTGATGAAAAATGAGGAAAGGCTCCACTGCCATTAGTGCCTTTAGCTCTGAGACTCTTCTAGCTGAAGTTATTACTAGTAGCAGGGCAGTTTTCCATGAAAGAAATTTTAAATCAGCTGAAAAAGCTGGTTCAAAGGGCGGCAGTGTAAGCTTTTCCTGAATGCACTGTCCTGCCATGTGTGTTCCCCAGGCATAGTCCGATGCTGCATCTGTTGTCATAGTTTGCCTGGCTGTGGGTAAGGTGAAAGGCTGACCCTTGTTGAGGTGACATGCCTGTGCCCACCATAGAAACTCCTGTTGAAGGCAGGGAATGAGTGGTATCATTGTTTCCAAGTTGTGGCTGTGCTGAGTCCATACGCTTTTCGGGTACCATTGTAATTTCCTCATATGGAGTTTTGCAAATGGTATTAGTATGCAAGATGCCATGAATCACAAGGCCTGCAGAATTTTTCTGACATCGGACTGAGGCAAGAAAAAGTTCCCCAACGGGGTACTTGGCTTTATTGAAGACTTCGGACTGAAATTCGATTCGAAAATCTCAGGTGTCGGCCGACCGGCACTTGCGAACTGCTTCTGCTTTGGGCACCGTGCGGCAAGAAAGACTTAAGAAAATGGCGTTGGATGCCTCTTATATACCCCTGTTGCACTGACGTCAGGGAAGAAATGACAGCAACCGACGCCGGACCAAGACTTTGGAACTCAGGCCGA
The DNA here is from genome assembly GCF_019279795.1 of Protopterus annectens. Classification (NCBI taxonomy): domain Eukaryota; kingdom Metazoa; phylum Chordata; order Ceratodontiformes; family Protopteridae; genus Protopterus; species Protopterus annectens. The sequence goes on from NC_056733.1 coordinate 139,416,646, forward strand.
CTGCGGGACCGCCTGACGGCAGGATAACTCAAGTGTGATGACTGCAGCAGGGGTACCCGATGAATATCAGTCACATATTGCTGGCTATAATATACTAATGGTAGCAGTACTGAAAGAAATAATAATGTGGCAAGACTGGTGCATTGGGGATTGTGCAAACATTATAATGAAGTATCTGAAAAAAGCACTGGAAACATGAGCCACAAAGCATTATATAAAATGTTGAAGTGTATATCACATGGCATCACCCATTGCCAACAGTGCATAGATAGATGTGAGAAAACCAGATGTAGTAGTCCATGAAAAGACAAAAAGTAGCACTGCTGATTGAAATTGCTACACCTAATGCTGTATAAGGAGAAAGTCATAGTTAGTTGTCCGTCAGATACCAGAATCTGCCATATCACACATGCACTCAAGATTGTCTCTCAGGTACCAGAATCTGCCATATCACACACGCACTCAAGATATTACAATAGCTATACCTAGTAACTGTGGTGTCCTTTGTACTAAGAGACAATATTTAAAATATCAAGACATGCAAGCAGAAAGCACAGCAATGTGGAATTAAGACTTAGACAGCTCCAATAGTACATAGAACAAAAGAAGATTTTGAAATCACAGTTTAGAATGCTATTATTACAGATAGCTCCATATGAACCACAGAATGACAAACATTGAAGACTGACGTAATACTGATTTGATGAAATTTAATTACACATTTCTTAACATTTTTGTCAGAAGATTACTTATATTTTGTCATTATATTCTACACTATAAATACATGGAGGAAATAAAAAAAAATGAATACTCATTCAGCACTCATCCTTTATGCCAGCCAGACATCTCCTTTGTTTTGAGCTTAATCCTGTTACTGTTACAGCAGTGCTGTATAGGTCAAAAAAATGCTCTCATTTGATCACAGGGATATTATGACTAAAATGTTGTCCTATGACAACATTATAAAACAATGTGTAAACAACTCCCTCCAGCTCACTCCTAAAGTCCCTCAACCAATTTATAAGACAGCCACCTTTAAAAACCTGATCAACAAATCAGAGATCTTTACTGACACTCTCCTTGCTAAACAAAGACGTTCCTCTCCGTACCATGTATAAATCTATGTAACCATTACATCATATCCAAACATCTTTGTAACTGCACTGTGACAATATAGCAATAATGCACCATAATAAACACAAACAAACACTCTATTAACACTATATTACATATGGTTTCTCATGCACCTCATTTTGACATTACCAACTAGAAGTTTTTTGCCCCAGTAATAAAGCACATACATTTAACATGTATTTCAGTATGTAAAAGTAATTTACGACAAAATCATAAGACCGTTGCACTCTGAACAACTTTTCACACTCTAGCAGTCCGATGACTAGTCACCAAGATGGGGTCTAAGTAATGTAATCATATGTACTCTGTTGACAAGGAGCTGATTGTCACTATCCAATTACATTTTAACAGCCACAAAGTTTTTTTGTTAAATAGAAAGATTAAAACTAGACTGTACAGCCTAAAGCAGTGTAGATGACAGGTAGGCACTAATGGTAAAGCTTTAGCTCCCTTAGCCCCCCCCCCCCGTAAATCCTGGAGTACCAGTTTACCAGTTTAACACTTCGTATTCAAAAACAGTACAAACGCTTCTTTTTCACCTTTTCGTTACGCACAGATTTAGTTCATCAGCATCATGAAGCACTTTATGGTGTGATTAATTTGAGAGGAGGCATCGTACAACAAAGCGGAATACTGATTTTTATTCTCTCTTACACTTCCGGGGAAATTGTGTTGTCTTACCCTCCCCTGTAACACAAGAAGAAACAAGTGTGTTGACTGGGTGTTAGTAGGATGAGTGAGTAAGTGCGAATTGCAGCTTCTGGCTGTACATTCTAGTTTTACTCTTTCTCTAAACTTCATGGCTGTTAAAATGTAATAGTGACGATCAGCTCCTTGTCAGCCGATTAAGTGTGTGTTCTGAAACGTATTTCACATTAGATTTACCGATGAAGCAGAATTATGTGATTTCTGCTATAGATGGGGACCGGAGATTATCATGGAATACTTTGAACACTGTGGACCACTTGAAAAAGTTCAGAATTATTCTGAGCAAAAGCGCTTGTGTCTACGTTGGGTTTTTATTGCAATAAACAGATTTTATTCATATCATTGTTTTGCTGGTTGCTCCGTTTCCTGGTTTTTCTGGCGTTGCTGCTTCTTGGTTTCGTGTGCTTTGTCAACTTTTGGATTTCTACTAATAAATGAAAATACCTAAATAAGTAATATACGTTATTAGTTAACATTTCTTCATCTAATGTTCTGTATATGCATTACATTTTTCTATTTCCGTGGTTAACTCATCATTAATTGTCCCACGTGTGATAAAGGTTATTAACTGATTAACCGGACTGCAGTAATAATGTGAAGGTTTTTAATCCTGATTTGCTGTATCTGGTTATGAGAAAACATTCCTGCAACGATATGATAAATTAGATGGGGGTAAGCCTGCTTTGTATTTTTTAGTTTATCATTTGGTTTTCTGTTTGCAGTGACAAACTGTTACTGTTGGGGGTGGGAATGTGGTGGCTCGGATTGCAAGAATCCGATTGGCTGCCACCGCTTTGTTTATCACGAACTTTTAAACAAGATTTTCTAAAATATCTTTAATGTAACCTTAATGTAAAAACATGCTGAATGGTAACTATATGAGGTAATTTACACATTCAGTTACCCTTTCAGCATGTTTTTCATTAAGTTCAGCTAAAAATTTGGATGCCAGTTTCTCACGCTTGTGGAAGGCACTCAGGGATAACAACTTCAAATTACTATCTTCTCATGGCGTGTTCGGTGTTAAGCACAGAGGCGCCATGAGAAGGTACTCGGGGTTAATGAGTTAAGAACAAACCCTACTTTTATGCCAAAGGTGGTATCAAGTGTGGCTCTAAACCAAACTATTCACTTGCCAACTTTTTATCCAAATCCACAGAATAAAGGGGAGAGACTACTGCATTCCTTGGACATACACAGGCAGTTACGCTTCTACTTGGACAAAAGTAAAGCTTTCAGAAAAGCTGAGCAATTGTTTGTATTATATGCTGCAGGAACACAGGGAAAAGCCATTTCAAAACAGACCATTTCAAAATGGATAGGCCATTGCATACGTTTCTACTATACACATCATGGGAAAACTTCACCTAACAACATTAGGTCTCATTCCACCAGGGCAACAGCCACTTCAACTGCCTACCTCAGAGGAGTACCTACCAAGGACATTTTGGAAGCAGCAACTTGGAGTTCTGTGCATACCTTCACCAAGCATTACCATCTGCCTCTTCACTCTAAATCCAGAGCTGGCGTTACCACTGCAGTTCTGCAGGGCCTTATAGCCACCCCTAATGCCTTATAGAACCAGCCACCCTACCTCTACTTTGGGATTCTACCCAAGTGTGATGACCACAGCAGTGTAACACAATGAACATAGTACAGTTTTGTGCCTACCATAAATGTAGATGTTTGAGTGTATACACTGCTGCAGTCCAGGTTACCCTCCCTCCTTCCTCTCTTACTTGCTGTTACTTACCCTAGTATTCTACCCTTGCTGCCTATGGGATTTGCTGGTAACATAAAGTATTTGCTTGCTTTTCTTATGTATGTTTGATTAACAATTTACATTGCCTACCTTTCTGGGGGCACCTGACATCTGGTGCAAGAAAAACTGAAGAAAATGGCATCAGCTGCATCTTATATACCCCTGGCGCACTGACGTCAGGGAAGAAGCGACAGCAACCGATGCCAGACCAAGACTTTGGAACTCGGGCCGACTGCAGGACCGCCTGACAGCAAGATAACCTAAGTGTGTTGACTGCAGCAGTGTACGCACTCGAACATCTACATTTATGGTAGGTACAAAACTGTACTTTGTCTGTGTACATGCAGTTGCTACACTGCCTTAGAATGCCAAGTTCATCAGGTTAATAGGAGAAAGCACAGGGAACTAACCTTTAGACATGCCAGGAGGGATGGTCATTATTACTAAGTACTGGAGCTGATTCCTTATATAGTCCTTTTACAGGAAAAATGTCACTCAGGGTGTCGGAGTCTGTACAGAGCATTGCCAAGCACTTGAGGGGAAACTAATACATAGACCCTGAAAATTTAAGGATGAAGTATTTAGGCAGATATTCTGAAGTTAGAAAGAAATCAAGCAGTAATTACTGAAAATAAACAATTAGCTTGTCAAGAATGATGAAAAGAGGGGAGACTGGCTACTGTTTGGCTACTACTAATGCTGGTCTCAGCACAGCTTCACTCTGTTGGGATACAATACTCCTTTGCTTCTTCTCTCACCAGAAGCAAAATGCTAGCACCAATCCCAAGAAGAGAAGCAGGCCACAGCCTGTTTGGTGATCCACAGTCTTGTCCCAGATGATGCAAGGGTCTGTAGGCTTGTAGCCTTTTTCTGGTAGATGTCACAAATAGCACCCAGACCAATCAGGTACGTTAAGCACAGAACCTCGCTCTCCAACCAGAAAGAGTCAGGAATCAATGCACTCTGCTCCTGCTCTCACCATTATCAGAATATAAGCACATATTCCAAGCTGTCACCTATAAAGCAGTTATTAGGCTTTCTGGTGATCATCAGTCTCCAGGAAATAAGGTAACTTCACAACTGCACTCCTTCTCTCACCAGGAGAAAACAGAAGCACTAATGTCAAGATGACTACTGAAAGGCAGAATGTGGGCTCTCCAATAACTGGTGGTCTCGCAATAGATGCTTAAAGGTAAAATGAAAAAAAAAGGTTTATCCTGAATACTGCAGTGTGCACTAGAGGAGTTAGATATGAAAGTAGGTAGCTTAAGTTTTACCTGTCTAAAAATTTAAGTTTTAGTGGACAGTCAGTACTTTTAAAACAGCAAGGTAGATTGAAAGGGGGTGGTCACTTTTGTATTCTGGTACTATGGAATACAGTAGGATGGCTGATAAACTTAAATAGTTGGAGGAGAGTGATTTCACAAAATGATAATTGTGTGCTTAGTCACACCAGCCAGTAAAGGCAGACAAGAAATGAGATATATGGTCAAATTAATATAAGGGGCAGGCAACTATTAAGACAGTGGTGTTTAAGAACACAACAGTAACTGGGTAGGAAAAATTTCTGTTTGACTTACAAGAGACAGAGATGTGGTCTCTTTTCAAGTTTTAATATGCAGTTAAAAGCAGACTACAAGTAAAACTCAGTGTAAAGAAAACAAATCACAGTATACAAAATGGAAAAGGCAATAAAATAATACAAAATACAACAAATAAAAGCAAACTAACCTTTCCCTCACAGCAAACTGTGACAGAGTTTGGGTGAGCCTTTCCAGTAAAGCTCTGAAATGTTTTATTTTACCCCTTAAATAGAAGGTTTAGTTCCTAGCTCCACCCTCTCAGTTCACAGATGATTAATCTTAATTGACCTGTTGTAAGTTATGTGTGACTCCTTAATTGACCTGTTCTAATTTCTGTCTGACTCACGAGAGAAAGAGCTGTGGTCTCTTTTCAAATTTTAATATGCAGTTAAAAGCATAATACAAGTAAATCACAGTGTAAAGAAAATAAATCACAGTATACAAAATAGAAAAAGGCAATGAAGTAATACAAAATACAACAAATAAAAAGCAAACTAACCTTTCCCTCACAGAAAACTGTAGCAGACTCTAGGTGAGCCTTTCCAGTAAAGTTTATTGCCATTATTTAATCCATTTACATTAATATATAATACTGTAGATTAAAACTATCCATACTGTGTATTTAAAAAAGTTTTCTTTTAAAAGATAATAAGGCATTTTATTTATTTATTTATTTATTTATCCTATTTTATTTTGCATTTGTTGACCGGGCTAGTCCAATTGGATATGTGTCCATTTTCAGTAAAGATCTGGGGAGAAAAGCATCACTATCACAGTATTATTTACAGTAAGTGACATTATGCAAATGCAGGTACATTACAGATTTCTGCTATTCATTGGATTTCTGCTTAAAAAATCTTAGTACATATTAGCTATAGTTAGTCATACAAAGAAATCTCAAGTAATACTTTTTAAACAGTAAAATCACACTCTCTTTATTGGTAACAGAAAAGTAACTAGCTTGTACAGGTATGGTGATTAGTACCCAGAGATAAGTGAGGTAGTCAGTCAGGGTTAGCACAGGGGCATAACCACTGTGATTTAATGTATGGCTTCAGTTTGCTTTTAAATAAGATTATCGAGGAAAGGGAGGTTAGGTCCCTGGGGAGGGAGTTCCAGGTTTTACCCACAGTATTAGAGAACAGAGTCACCAGCTAAATTGTTAGTTTTACCTATTTGTACAAGTAGTTTATTTGATGAGCGTAGGGTTTTGAGGTTATTATAGGGGGTTATAAGGTTTGTAAGTATTGGTGTGTTAGTAGGTTGATACAGGATCTTTTGGGCAATTGTTAGTTGTTTAAATAGTAGTAGGTTTGGCAACTCTAACCATCCTAGTTGTTCAAGATTGTTACAATGATGGGTTCTGTAGGCAGACCCATTTGCAAATCTGGCAATATTATTGCAGGAGATGGCCAGCTTGTTCAAGTTGCTTTTACATAGTTTAGTATATATAGGGGAGGCATAGAGAAGGATAGAGATTAAGTGGGTATGGGCAATAGTGGACCTGGCTAGTGGGGTCAGAAAGGGTTTGGTCCTGTAGAGGGAATTTAATTTTTTGTTGACTGTTTTTATAGTACTGTTAATATGGGAATCAAAGGTAAGTTTGTTATCTATTAGTACCCAAAGTAGTTTTGTAGTAGGATCAGGAGATATGATAGTACCATTGCTTGATGTAACAGTAAAATTAAGTGGGGAGGCCCTACAGGTGGGAGTGAATAGTAGTAGTTTTGGCTTTTTTGGGGTTCAAGATGAGACATTGGTGTAGAAGCCATTTTTCAACTGTATTAAACACGTTTTGGGTTAGGGACTGTAGGTCTGATGGAGATGTGACTGAGCATATTAACATGGAATCATCCACGTATTTTGTACAGGTAGCTTGAGGTATTATAAAATGTAGGTCATTGATAAAAATAGAAAATAGGAGAGGACCTAATATGGAGCCTCGAGGGACACCAAGAGCAATTGGGAGGTGTGAAGATAAGTTGTTCTCCCATAGTACAGCCTGCTGCCTGTTGTTTAAGTAGGATTGGAACCATTGTATAGCCAGTGTGTCTAGTGACAGGTATTTGAGTATGTTAATGAGTAAGTGGTGGTTAACTATATCAAAAGCTTTCGACAGATCATTAAAGAGGGCTGAGGATAGTGTGTCATTATTGCAATTTTTATTAATGCAGTCAGAGAAGGATAAAAGAGCAGAGGTGGTGCTATGAAATGGCCTGAAACCATGCTGGCAGTTAGCTAGTAAGTTGTTTTCTAATAGGTAGTTTAACAGTTGTTTATGAATGCATTTCTCCATGATTTTTGCCAGTGGAGATAATATGGCTATAGGTCTATAGTTTGATAATTTGTTGGCTTTACCAGCTTTATGCAGGGGGATAATATATGAAATTTTCCAGATTGATGGGATCGTTCCTTCAGTAATAGTTTTATTAATCAGGATGGATATGGAGTAGGCTATGGCTTTTGCAGCTTTTTGCAGGTATTCTGCAGGTAGTTGGTCTGCAGAGAGAGTGGCAGGTTTAAGTTTTTGAATGAGGGTGCAGACAAGGGATGTAGGAACAGGTTGAAAGTGAAATGAGGGGGGTGTGCTAGAGATGGAGGTGGTAGAAGAGGAGGTGTCAGGGGTTAGCTGATTGGCAAGAGATTGAATGGTCTCTGTGAAGAAAGTGTTAAAGGTATTGGCTATTTGCTTGGGACTACTGTGATCAGAGCTTAAAGGGGTGGGTGTGATTGAGCGACCTGGGTGTAGAAGTTTATTGATGCCTGACCAAAATTTTTGTGGTTTGTTTTGTTGAGTTTGTTGGAGCTGAAAGTAAAAGTTTCTTTTGTCCAACAGTATGGCTTTTTTTGTTTCATTTCTTAGCTGTCTAAACTTTAATTGATCTGCATGGCTTTTAGTAGTACGCCAGTTGGCCTAGAGTTTGTTTCTAAGGAGGATGTTTTGTTTGCTAGCTTTAGAAAGCCATGGGGCTGGTTTAATCCTAGTTCTAATTGTATGTGTTGGTGCATGGTAGTCAAGAGTGGCTAAGAATTTAGAATTAAAGTATTTAACTGCTTCTTCTAAAGGTAGGTGTTTCAGGGATGATCAATCACATGCCTTAAGTTCCTTTTGAAAGCTGTCATGGTTAAAATATTTGTTGGTTCTTATTGGTCTATAGGTGGTTGGGTTTGGAATGTCAGTCTTATATCTGATTAAGAAAGTGAGTGAATGGTCGCTTATATCTTTGAGGAGGGTCCTTTGTAAGTCTGGTGATGACTATTTATGAGAATCCAATCTAGGTGCTTTCCTTGTTATTAACTTTATTGGTCCTTGTGGGGGATGTAATGGTTTGAGTAAAACCGTATAGGTTAATATGAGTAGAAGGCTGTTCAGAGGTGCAGCTCTTCCAGTTGCTATTAAAGTCACCGAGTACTATGGTTTCTTGTGGGTAGGTAGTGAAAAGCCAACTAAGGATATCCTCTCGGGTGTTAGTGTTATTGCCTGGGGGAAGATAAATACAGATGATATAGATAGATTTACATTTATTAAGTTGAATCTTGGAAATAAGGATTTCTGCATTACATATTTATCTACCTTATTAATTAAATATATATATATATATATAGATGTGTGTGTGTGTGTGTGTGTGTGTGTGTGTGTGTGTGTGTGTGTGTGTGTGTGTGTGTGTGAGAGAGAGAGAGAGAGAGAGACAGTAATGCATTCCTCAGACACTATCTAAACATTCTGTATTTTTGAATTCCTCTTTTCTATGAACTAAACTACTAAAACTCAAAAATAACAAAAACAAAGACAAATCCACAACTCTAACTGTATATATTGCTAATAAAATGCAACCTACCATACATACCAAAGTTCCTAGTTTGCTTATTGAATAGTCAAACTACTATACTATTGCTCTACCTACCAACACCTTAAAATCCATCAAAAAATTAGCCAAAAGCTACTGTGACTTACAAATAATTAATATAATATTATATATAGGTCAAAATAATAAAGCACAATTAATTTAGTTATATATTTTGCCATTTAAAACTATCCCTCCATCACTACATAAAAGTTTAATAATCCTCTTCTATTAATCACAAATATTAAATAATCCAGCAAAAAGTATATTATATACCTATTTATGTGATAGTAGTATAAATTACCCTTTAAATATTCCTAAATTATTTGCTCATTATTTATTATTATAACTAGATTGCTAAATAAATAATATAACAGAGTGTAACCTGAAAAGATAGACATCTGTAAACTTCCAGGTGACAGGTAATCTTATCATACTAAACTATAATACAAAAGAGAAATCAATGTACATATATATTTATCATGTCAAAAGACACACACATATTTTAAAGTGCTAAAAAGTTCTGAATTCATTTTACAGTACAAATGTCTATATCTCAAATTTCTGTAATACTCAACACATCAAATATCAAAATATTTAAAAATCCTTTAGCATATTAAACTACTGCATACAATTATGTACATTACTGAGGTTGAAGAGAATGTCTTGCTATTTCTATTGAGTAAAAAATATTTGTAGTATATATTGTATTCAAAAGTTACAATGTGTTCAATTCAAATCCCATTATCCTTTGTCAGATTCAAACAAATTGAAAAATCTATTTTACTTTCTATCAAAATGGATGTACTGATTCAACAATAAAACACTAAAGTTTCAGCTTTAACTTATGAATTGAGTTATTTCAGGTAGTCTTAGTGAATCTAATAATATACAACATGTAAAACACTTCAAAGTTCACATGACTAAGCTTCAAATTTCAGCTTTCAGATTATTTTCAAATATTTTATATGATTTTCTATTTTAATTATATGAAATCTTGTATATTCACATTTCTGTCATATGCAGGTATATGTAAGACATCTTTCTTAAAAGCAGTTTGTTATTTAAATATATTTTTCTGTCTTATGTTCCCACTAGCATTCTACCTTATTCTATATCTTGTGTTTCCAAAATCTCCCATCTAAGAGCTATTTCATAATCAGCTCTCTATTAAAGATTATGTATGTGCACATATTTCTTAATTTACTGATACTGCTTTTTTATTACTCTTACACAGTAGATATTGCATTCTTTGTGCATATGCACATCATTCCTAGGATGTTTACTCTTATTAATTCTAGCATTACAAGCAATATTGACTATATATAAAATAATCCCTGCTCATTTCATTTGAATGTGCATTTTAGCCATTGTGAACTGTTGTTCTGGTCTAGGCTTTACATGCCGACATCAGAATTTGACTACAGTGTTTGAGCAGCTGCTAATTTCCTCTCTGTGTTTCTTATTTTTTTTTAGTTCTTTTAAGGTGTTCTAATTAGTAACAAACATATAACTTTACTTCTTTCAATTAGTATGTAAAATGTAAGCAAATTATATGTTACAACATCTCAATATTACACATAACTATAACGTTTGTCTTTTCAATTCTTCACTTCTAAGAAAAGAAAAAAGGTGTTATTTTGAGTAGATTTCTCACATACTGTATATACTTGAGAAAAAAAACAGAAAGTTATTTTCTTCTTTCACAGACAAGAGTAATGAACTTTGATCTAGATTTTCTTTAGGACAGCTCAAGGCAGGAATAATCCATCATTCTGAAGAAATGGAACATTATTTTGTTCTCAAGCTTTCTCTCTTAAGTGTCAGTTGTTTCATAAATGACCTGTTAAAGGAATGTGTTACACAGAAACAAAGAAAATAAAATCACCAGCATCTTAACACTTCTAATTACCATAGTATTTAGATCTGACATTCAGTTAACCCAGCAATGCACATAATAAGCAAAGGTGAACAAATAAAATAACATGTTTAACTTATACAGCTTTAAAGTTACCAATTATATTGCTCGTAATATAATGACATTCTCTTACAGGATGTATTTGTTTAACATTTAGAAACCCACTTATAGGTTTAGTTAAATATATTAAGTATTTCACTGTAAATATAGCAAAACAGTAAAACTAACACTATATTCTTCATCATGAAAAGGGCAGCTGCGATGGTGCAGCAATTAGCGTTGCCACCTCACAGCAAGAGGTTCTCCGGTTTGATCCTTGGCTGGGGTGCCTTCTGTGCAGAGTCTGCATGTCCTCCCTGTGGTCGTGTGGGTTTCCTCCAGGTGCCCCAGTTTCCTCCCACATCTCAAAGACATGCTGTAGGTGAACTGGACACTCTAAATTGGCCCTAGACATGAGTGCGTGCATGTGTGTGCCTTCAGTGGAAGGTTGGGTGCTGGGCTGGCAACTCAACACAGTAAAACTCCACTGACAATCATGAGTGGACTGGTGATCCGCTGTGGCGACCCCTAACCAGGAAAAGCCGAAAGAAGAAGAAGATTCTTCATCATGAAAAATGTTTTAACTTAAAATATAAATACATGCATACATTTTGAAGCTTTAAGTCCAGTACAAATCTTTTACTTAAAGGACAAATCTATTGTTTCAGAAAATAATAGTCCTACAATCAGAGAATAGAGTCACTTGTTTTAGGCTTTTTAGTTTTAGAAGCAGTTTTCCAAGAATTCAGCTCACTCTGTCTCTTCAGGGATATACTGTTCCACTCAATGTCTTCAGTATTATTAAGGATTTTATTACTGTTAAAAGTGTATGCTTTCTCCACTATGTTAAATATGTTGCTTTCCTTCAGAAATGAATACTTTCATCTTTGCAGGAAACACCAACATGGCTTTAATATTGTTCTTTTAAAGTTTCTTGATCAGTGGTAATCAGGATTTTCTTTTACTCATTACTTTACTGGAATAATCATTGTAAAATCTGTCTACATGATCACCTATTTTAATAGGTGGGCTTGACCATGCTGCTTTTAATATTTGATCTTTTGCTAAGCTAGACATGAACTTAACTATAATTGAACATGGTGCTGAGTTTCCATTCTTAGAAGGTGCTCTCAGAGATCTATGTGCTCTTTCAATCCCAAAGATAAAGTTTCAGATCTAACCTTTATGTAGCCATGTAGTTAAGTTTAGGTACTTACATATTATCACAACCAGGTTTTTCAGGGCTATACTGGCTGGTTGACGATCCGGACATATGTTTGTTAAAGACCCATTGAAAGACAGTGTTTAAAGAAATAACCCAACACAACAATTACTGTAAAAATATAATTTCCAAATTTCAGGAAGACAAATCCGTCAAATCTATGCGCAAGCATCACAAAAACACAAGCCTGATCCGATTATGTAATATAAATAGTCATCATAAGTACAAAGTAACTCATAAGTTAATGACCACAAACAAATTTAGAAAGGCTTCATTCTTCCCTGTAAACATAGTGCCCATAACCCTCACACTACTATCTCGAAAAACAAGCACGTCTTCTGAATATGCTACCCTCACTACACTGAGCTGTGCATGTGTAAAACAATGACAGCAAAACAGATAATATGCATTTCCTGTTATTTCTGTACAACTATGAGGGTAAAATGTTTGGAGAAGAAATATATCAGGAAAACAGATGCAAGGTACATTGAAACAATGCAATGAACTTTACACAAATGGTCCCAGCCCAGTGATTCACATCTTCTGTCTTCAATCTGACTACAGGTATTAATGAAGAATAAAGACAGAATTATAACCGTTATTTGACAGCATTTGCTGACACAAAAAAAGGAACGTTCAGTGGCCGGACTTGCAACAAGTGACATGCTGGCAGTCAACTGCATAAAAAAACAACAGTATGTTTCTTACATTTCAATGATAACACTCCCAAAAACAACCTGAATTGTTAAAGAAAACACAGTATATAACATTTTAAAAACATTACTGAACATATTTCCTGATAGTCAATTAGCCAGTATTGCCGTGAAAAATCTGGTTGTGATAATAAGTCAGTACTGAAGTTTATTACACTGTCTCCATCAAACTATTGGGGTATACCATAAATTCTAATGTTATTTTGTCTCAGTCTATTTTCTAAATATTTGAGCGTGTCTATGAGTCAGTTATTTTGTTTTAAAAGAAATTAAGTCTGAGACTCCCAAGTTATTCTTCCATCATGATCATTCAAAGTCTCTTCCATACTGCTGATTTGTGCACCTTGTTGTTTCATAAGAATTTCAAAATTTTACATCCTCTTTCTGGTCTCTTCTCTGAAACATTCTAGTTTGGTATCCAGTTTGTCTATTTTAATAGTACATCCTGCATACTAAATAGTATTGACTGGATATCTTTTTAGCACAAGAATCCTGAGTACTATTTCTTGAGTATCTCATGTTGAAGTCTCTTCTCTCTTAACAAAGCAGCTGAAATTCTCACAGAAAAATGGCAACTTTTGAAGAACTTGAAGATATAAATATTTTCTATGACTGTTATTGAATAAAATTAGCTAACAAGTGTTTTCAAATTTTAATTTTTTGATTATATTTCCTGTCAGAGAAAAGTTTTCAATCACAGAGCTTTCACTAGTTGCTATCAGTTAGCCATCTTGCTACAGCCCCTCAAGCAACTGTTTTTAGATAATAACTCCAGAGCACAAAAAGTTTTAGCACAGCAACATAGGTAACATAATGTTGAAAGGGTTGTTGCCAAAGTTAGGGAACCTATAACAAGAAAAATAAGAGATCTGGTAGAAGTTTTAGAGCTATTCTAAAAATCTTTAGAGATTGTGTACTACATCTCTTGTTGTTCACCTTGTTAACATACAATTGTGCAGCCAAGTACAATACAATCCACATCATCAAGTTGCTGATGACACAATGGTGGTAGGCCTCATTAGTAATGATGATGAAACAGCGTATATAGATGAGGTGGAACAACTGATTACCTGGTGTGGAAATAACAACTTAGCACTAAATGTAAAGAAGGCAAAAGTGATAATTGTGGACTACAGGAAAAATCACAAAGAACACTCTCCCCTCACCATCAATGGGAAAACAGTGGAAAGCATGAGAACCATGAGTTTCTGGGAGTGCACATTGATGAGGACTTGTCTTGGAACACCAATACAAATGCAATAGTCAAAAAAGCGCACCAGAGATGGCACTTTTTGAGAAGGCTGAGGAGAGCAAATCTCCTATCAATAGTTCTCACGTCCTTCTACAGAGATGCTATAGAAATGGCACTTTTTGAGAAGGCTGAGGAGAGCGAATTTCCTATCAATAGTTCTCACTTCCTTCTACAGAGATGCTATAGAAAGCATCCTGATGAACAACCTCATAGTATGGTATGGAAACTGCTCTACCTCTGGGTGCAAATCCCCCCAGAGAGTGGTAAAGACAGCTGAGAGGATCATCAAGACCACCTTACCACCTATCCATGACTTGTACTTATCCAGATGTCTCAGCAGGGCCAGAGGAATAATAAGCAATAGTTTTGCCACATTATTATGCACTAACTCTACTTACAGACTGTTCCAGTATCTATCATCCGGAACGTGCTTCCAAACAATACATTGCAGAACTATGAGATTCAGGAACAGCTTTTTCCCTAATGTCATCAGGCTGCTGAACTCTAGTAACAACTATGCTCCATGATGGCCATCTGGGTCAGTAGAAACTGTAGTAGCTTGTCTAAAATTGTGCATTAACCTGGCTACCAGTCTCATCTAATCTTTAGTGCAATATTCACCATGACTGTTAACTTATAGGCCATCTAGGCAGTAGCAATGCAGTAACATATCTCTTCTTTCAGTGCAATACATGTTGTAAATTTGTAAAGTAACCATAGTGCAATATTCTAAGGTCCATAGTGCAATAATTTAATGTTCACAGTGCAATACTCAAATGTCTCTTTCTATGCAATACTAAAATCTCATACAAGTAAGTGTTCACTGCGAAAAGTGTTAAAATGTGTTTATAATTATGTGCAGTATTAGTCTGCCTACCTGCATGTCTGTGATGTAATAGCTAGGTGTTATATGTGTAAATGTCAGTGAAAATAATATATATGTTGTCTGCACATTAAGTCTGGATACACGGAATTTCATTCAGTTTTTGCACTTGTGTGATTTCTGAATGACAATAAAGTTTACTTTGATTTTGAGATATTCTGTAAATGTTATAAAAAATTGTATAAAGCAGTGAAATGTGGAAATCAAGAAAAAGAACAAATGGAAATATTTATGGAAGACATAAATGTAGATGAGACTCAACAATTAACAGTTAAGATAGAAATGATGTATAACCAATCTGCAGGAAAGTCTCCAGGAAAAGATGGCATTCCAGTAGAATTTGGAAGCTAGGGGGAAGGAAAGGGATAAATATTTGGAAGATTTGCTTATCATGGACAAAGATCTGGAAGATTTGCTTATCAGCATTTTAAAAGGAGGGGAAGCACCAGTATTCTGGAAAAAAAAATCTGTGGTGGC
This sequence comes from Protopterus annectens, assembly GCF_019279795.1. NCBI lineage: Eukaryota > Metazoa > Chordata > Ceratodontiformes > Protopteridae > Protopterus > Protopterus annectens. The sequence continues at coordinate 139,432,182 of NC_056733.1, forward strand.
TGTTATATCTTAAAACAGTAAAGACTCATCAGATCCAGCTTCATATAGGCCCATTTCAGTTTTAATCATGATTATAGGTTTATAGGTGTGTACTAGGCTAATGGCCGTGGAGCCTTTACAAGCCTAGCCTATAGAAGTGCCCTGGCATTGTGCCACCCGACGTTAGTTCTCAGTGCTCATATGAACCAGTGTGGTTTTGTGGAGGGTAGGCAAACATTTGACAATTTAATTTTTCCAAGGCTTTTGGGTTTCCAATATTAAGACAGGAATGGACCCCATTCCTAAGTCAAAGTATGATTAAAGTTCATGAAAATGGTATTGTGTCAATCTTTGATGTTAGCCAGAAGTGCAGCACCTGCAATGTGCCCAGAATTGACTCTTTCTGCAATTCATACAGAATTACATGTATCAGTAACATATCTAAGTATGACTTTAAATTCTTATTTATAAGACCCAGTGATCCTACTGCTATTGGAACTACCTGGGTACCCTCGTATCTGCTTGTAATTTCTGATATTTTATGACTTTGTGTCTCTGCATAAGATGCTGTAGTCATTGTGCCTAGCAATTTCAATAATCAATGCCACTTCTGTCTTCTTTTAATGGACTACTATATCTGGTTTTCTCGCATCTATTTTTGGAACTGTTGGTAATGGGTGATCCCATATGACATAAACTTCATCATTTTCCATAATGCTTTATAGCTTATATTTCTAGTGCTTCTCAATTAGTTCCACATTATAATGTTTGCACAATCCCCAATGCAACAGTCTTGCCACATTATTTTGCCTTTCAATATATAGGCCTTCTGCCATTAATATATCACACCCAGCAACAAGATGTGTGACTGCTTCTAATTCTGTTTTATAAAACCTGCATTTGTCTGTTTCTCCCACACGTTCAATGGACTTTGTAAACCAATGTGTACATAGTCCACTATCCTGGGCCATCAATATTAACCTTTCGTCTTTTGGTTTAAATTTACCTCTCCTTAACCATTCCTGCATTTGGTCCTGTTTGACATAAGGTTGTTCCAAAAGTTTCTGTATTTGCAACTATGTTTGTGCATTTTCCACATGTCTTGCTTTCTCATCTGATCCTTCAACTTATATTCTTTATTTTGTTTTTTGGTACATTCAGTTGCTGCCTGATTTTATTCACTTTTGGTTTGATTTCCATTTCCGCTTGACACAGATATGTTTCTGCTAAACTAAGCAGGGACGTCATCTTAGACTTATTCTCCTTATGTTTTAAAATGTTCACTATGTTTGAATCTTGTGAGGTCAGCAGATATGCATGTATGCAGTCCTATGATGGCAGATCTGTACATGTAATCAATTTTGGGAGGCCTATACTTCCTTCAGAATGGGAAATATATGATCTTGGTATAGAATGATTTTTATAAATTATTTGATAAGCACGAATCATTTTTCTTGTTTTCCTGTCTAGCTGATCCAATACCTTTTGGGACCAGTCAGTCACTCCAAAACTGTAAGTTAGGCTAGGAAGAGCAAATTGGTTTGTAGCTTGGACTTTGTTCCTAGATGTCAGAGCTGTTTTCAGTATTAATTTTAGTCTTCTAAAATATTCCTAAGTTTTATTCACATTTGATCATGTTTTGTCATTGATCTTTCATCGGTTTCCAAATATTTATACACTCCCTCTTGCTGAAGGTCTTTGTATCACATTATTGTCTCAGACTGATATTTTCTTGGTGCTGCAACTTTCCTGCTTTAAAGGTTGCTTTTCACATTTGTCAAGACCAAATGACATTCTTATATCATCTGAGAAAGTTTTGACCACTTGTAGTTGTGCTTTCAGTTTCTCATCTGATGAAGTATACAGTTTTAAATCATCCACAAAAAGAAGATCAGAAATTATTATACTTTGTTGTTTCTTGGGAGCCAAATTGTACCCATGACCTAATCTGTTAAGTAGACAACTTAATAAGTTAAGGGCAGAACAAAAGAGCAGTGGTGACAAAGAATCATCGAATAACTATCTTTGAATTTTTATCTATGGAATAATAAATTGTACATTATCATGGCTTAACTGCAAAGTGGTTTGCAACTGTTTCATGGCCGATGTAATCTAATCTTTCAATGTAGGGTGCATTTTATACATTTGTAAGTACTCTTTTATCCATGAATGTGGAATGCTGTCAAATGCTTTTTTGTAGTCTGCCCATGCCACACTTAGATTCTTCCCCTTATTACAGTTCTCCATTATGACTTTAATAACAAATGAACCTTTGTTCCACATGACTTTCTTTTGTTACCATTTTGTTCTGTTGCCATGATTGAGTTTTCTTCTAAATAACTATAAATGCTGTCAGCATCAGTTCCAGTGTGTAGTTTATAAATCGACAGAAGACAAGTTATTGGTCTATAGTTATTAAGATATATTGCAGGTTCACTCTTAAAGAGGAGTATCATTTTTCATGCTATTAACCAGACTGGAATATGTTTGGCGTGCTCATAAAAAAGTTATTACTCATGGCTAAGTCTTCATGTAAAGATGTTAATACTTTTAGCCAGAAATTAAGAAATGCATCTGGGCCTGGAGTTTTCCAGTTAGGAGCTTTTCTTAATTTTGTTTCAATTTCTGGTCATTACTTCATCCCATTTCATATCTTGTACATTTGAACATGTTCTTTCTTTTAATTCTTCTATCCATTCAGCATCTTTCTTATGTTCCGCAGGATCTTCACAGATAAATATCTAAGTCTATTTCTTTTTTTTTTTTCTTTTGATGGTGTTTCTGTTCCTTTTGCCTTGTTTCCCAGTTATTTATAAAAATTTGTGGGTCATCAATACATTGCTTATTTTGTACTTTTCCTTTATATTTATCTACATATTTTGTAAGTTTTTCTGCCTATGCTGATATCTTTAGTTTATTTTCCATACTGATACTGAATGTTGCTTTTATCATATCTATCTTTGAGTATGTTTGTTGATCAATTTCCTCTTCTGTACTCTAAAAGTGAAATTCTTGTCTTAATTGCTTTATAGCTTTCTCTATTCAATACTTCTGTGATGGCATTTGATTTCTCCCCTTCCTTTCCCTTACTGCCCTGTGTTTTTGCAGTAAGACTTTATCTGTTATTAATTTAGCTGCACAGTAGTATATCCTATTTACTTCTGTTATATCTCATGAATTTCTGTGAACAGTTCTGATTACTGTATTCATTTGTTTTATCAACTTTTAAACATTATGGGTCTTATTGACTTTCTGTAGTCTGTTTCTTTCATTGATCTTAATATGTCCATCCATCTCTATTAAATCAAGCAACTCTCCCCTTAGATCATTTTCTTCTAAAGTGAAGGCACATTCTTTGTTCTCCATTTCCTGTGGGCATTCTACAGAGAGTTCCATAGCATCTTCCTGTGCCATATTCTATTCAGTTTCATCCTGTGTAATCTATTGCTCTTTCATATGGGAACTCACTAGCCTATCATTCCACAAAATTGACTGCATCAGATTTGCCAGAGTTTCCTGTTCTTTCCCTTGCTGTGCAACTCCAGCTGATTTTTTTTATTGGTTTCCTATTGATGGCTCCAAAGTATATTTATTTGGCAACTGCTCAAATGTTTCCCACTCCACTTGTTCCTCCTTAATTTGTGGATTCCTTATTCTATCCTGCTGTGGTGTTATCAGAGTTAGGTTTTCTACACTAAATCCTTAATTTTGCAGGTAATCCATAACCTCACTTTCTATTTCTTTAACTTCTCCATTACTAATCCTCCTTTCTACCTTCCATCTTTGTTTTCATATTTTTGTATTGTAAACTCTTCCTTATCAGGATGCATTTGCCTGTATTTATCTTCAAATATCTTTGGTGCTGCTCTTTTTGTATTGATTAATTTTGCTTTCTCCTTTACATAATTGTCGCACCATATTAAATCTGTTTTTCTTTCCCATGTTCATATTTCTTCATCATAGGTCTCCTGCTCTTCCTGTTTCTCCTTACTTGGGAGACTCATTGTTCCATCATGCTGTGATATAACCTGTGTTAGACTTTCTGCACTAAATCCTTCACTTTGCAGGTATTCCATAACTTCAGCTTCTATTTTTAATTTGTACTTTACTAACCTTCTGTTCTATGCTCCCCCTTTGTGATCTTTTTTGTATTGTAAAATTTTCCATATCTGATTGCCTTTGCCTATATTTCTTTTCAAATATCTTTGGGACTGCTTTTTTGTATTGATTAATTTGGCTTTCCCCTTCGCATAAAATTGTACTGTATCAGATCTCTGTTTCTTTCCCATGTCCATATTTCTTTTCCATACCTTTCAAAAATGTTGAGATTTTGTTCTTTACATTTTCACACTTCATCAGTTGCTTCTTTTTCCAAACAACCCTTGGTCTATATAATGTTTTTCATAAATCTGTTACATTGATGAACACAAATTTGCATTTGAAGCTTTTGACAGTTTTTCTTGTGCAACTATTTTTCTTTCCTCTAATTTCACTCTTAATATTTTTGTATATTTTCTGTCCAGAAATTCTGGGCTTATTGCATAATAGTAACACTATATAATATCTTTCTTATCTACAATAGTCCCCTCTATCTATATGATTTTTGTGGACTACTATTTGCTTCTACAACAGGGAGGCATCCTCCCCCTGAGCTTGGATTAACCCCATTGTAGGAATGTTTCTATGTCTTGAGGATTCAATACTGTCGTTTTTCCAGTCCAGGCAGCAGTGCACCTACCAGGAGCTTATACGTTTTTATCCTGAGACTTGTGTACCCAGCTGTCTTTTTTATTTTTTAACCTACTTCTCTCCATGATATATGCTATATAAAATACAGTATATATATATATATATATATATATATATATATATATATATATATATGTATATATAGATAGATAACAATTGTCATCTTGGTGAGACTTTGTAAAAAAAAACAGAGTCCAACTCTGAAGCTACTCACCAAGACTTGAGGATGAATTCAATTCCAGCAATATTACTCTCCTTTACTTGCTGATTTTATCATCTCTCCATTCAGACCCCATTATTACAAAGTGTTTATAATGGCTAAAAGAATGGCAAAAGAGCTGATAAAATGGATAAATATTAATAAATGTGGTTTTGTGGAGGGGAGGCAAACATTTGACAGTATGAACAGAATGATGATGATCCAGAGGGAAGTATAATGTAATAAAATATCATTGTGGTTGATGAGTCCTGATGCAGAGAAAGCATTCGTCAGAGAAAGCTGGGATTTTATGAGTGGGGCAATTGAAGCATTCACATTCCCTGATATAATAATAAGATTAATTAGGAGGATACATGAGAGAGCAGAGGCAAAAAAAATCAAAGTTTGAAGGCTGTTCTGTGATAAGTTGTGTCTAAAAAGAGGAACCAGGCAGGGGTGTCGTCTTTCAACTTTGTTATTTGCATTATATTTAGAACCATTGGCAAAGAAAATGAGGGCTCGGAAATTCAAGGATATGATTGGTATGGTATTAAAGAAAAGTTGGCTTTATTTGCAGATGATATTAATTTGTACCTGATGAAACCAGAAAATGACATCTCAGTGTGGGGCATTTTGAGACACTTCCAGGATATAAAATTAATGAACATAAAGCAAAGGCTGTAGCTGTAAACTATGTACCCACACATGAACTGGTTCAGCACTGTCAGTATTTATGGGGATATGATAAAATGAAGTATTTAGGAGTATGGATTAAAAGAGACACTTTTATGACAGCTAAGAATATGTGGGAAGAGACTAAACAAAAGATAATTCAAAAACTGAGAAACTGGAAGCTCTTGCCTATGGATAGCAAGATACAAACAATAAACATATTTTTAGTCCCTTTACTGTTATACACAGGTCAGGTATATTTTTAACAACCACAGAAGAAGTTGCATATAGTAATTAAAAAAGAGTTGAAGTATTTTATCAGGGAGCAGAAGAGGGGAGGAGTCAAGTGGATAAGTTGATCCCTCCAATGGAACAATAATGTGTAGGATTACTTGATTTGAAGGGCTATTTTAGAGCTAATAAGTTAAGGCTCATCTACACCATACAAGCTGAAAACTACAATTAAATGTAGAAATGGATGATGATGAAGCAGTGAGATAATTCAAGAAATAAGTAGAGTGGGATTTTGGATGCAGATCCTAAAAGAGAACAAAAACAGTTATACAGAATATTATATTCATAAATTAGCAGAAAGTATACTAAGAACTGAGCCAACCCAAGAATGGAGAAAGAAGGTTCTGCCAATAAAGATGACTGCAATTAGGGGTACAGAGAATTGACAAGAGAGGGTTGCATTTTACTGGAGAAAGCTGGCAAAAGAACCAAGTTACTGGGAACAAATAATTAGTGAGGGAAAAGTAATAGAGTGAAAAGAGGCCAGGAAGATATTTGGACTGCAGGCTAGAGATTGCCTTCCCTATCAGGATTTGATATCAGAGTATAGGCAAAGAGAATGGTAGAGGGAAATCCTAAATAAATCAGTTGAATCTAGAACAGAAGCCGTTGTTAAAAACATGGATAATTAGTAGGGTATGTAAAATATTCCATAATAACTATATGAGTCAGTCAGAGGAGTTCAGAAATGACTGAGAAGAGAGAGATTAGATAAGCAATTCACAAAGAAACAATGGGAAGAGATATGTATGACTCCCAAATATGCAACAAAATCTAGAAGATTTAGAATTTTTGCATGGAAGTATTTGTATAGGTAATTTTATACCCCAAGCAGACTCCAAAGAATTCTTCCTTAGGTAAATGGCAAATGGTGGAGATGTAATAGGGAAGAAAGAGGTAACTGAAACCATATGTACTCAGAGTGTAATGAGTTGGCAGACTTTAGAAATTCCCTGCAGAGTACTCTGTCAGAAATACTGGGTGAGCAAATGAGTGTAACTAAGGAAATTATTTTTTCGAGATGGGATACAGAATCTGAGTTGCTATATACAGTAATGCCTTAAGTTTAATCCTGGTGGCTGTCAAAAAAGCAATTACTAGGAAATGGAAAACAAAGTCTAAACCAACCATACTTGAAGTAGTAAATGTAACAGAGATAAAAGAACAGGAAGTGGGATCTTTAGAAAATGGTAGAAGTAAATTGCATGGAAAATGGAAATTATGGGAACAGTACATGCAGAAAAATATTTTGAAGGAGGAATGTTGTTTAAGAGAAGGCATGAACTGAACAATTTATGTAATGTTGAGTTTATTATAGTGTATAGAATAATATATGTGATGTATAATGGTTTTAATTGTGAACTTGTTAATATTGTTTGATGAGTTTTGCATAAATGTAAGTTTGCCTAAGTCGCAAGTTATAATTAAATAAAGGTGTTTTAAAAAATTATCTCAGAGGTTCCACATACTTGGGAACCATGACATTGATTAAAAGGATTAAATAGCCAGCCAGCCTCCAAAGCTTCAGGGAACTTTCCATGTACCCAAACTGTCAAGCAGCTTGAGCTGAGCTGACTAAAAGACAAGTTTGTGTGCAAAGCCCTCAAGAGGTTTACTGCCTCCAAAGAGTACACAGCTCTGCAGCTTTCAAGGATATTTGGTTGGCTTGTGCTCTCCTTTACTGAGCAGATACGTTCTTTTGGGGGGAAAACCTTCCAATTCTTAATTTTATTGATGTTTTATTAATTTCCTCTTCAGGAAAATTATTTTAAATCTAGGAGTGTTATGTTTTAATGGACCATCTCGAGACTATAACATATTTTTAAACAGAGCACTCATTTTTCTGTCATTTTAATAGTGTAAACTAACAGAAAACTTATTTTCTGTGGAGAAATTATTTTTATTTTACCTTTGTGGAGCTGATATAGTGTTGTAAAGTGCTTTTTACTGTTTTTTTCTGTTAAAAAAGTAACTGTTGTGGACTGGTAGTTTTTCTAGTAAGTTTTGCTTGTCTTCCCTGGAAAAGAGCACCATTTTCAGCTTGGCCACAGACTACTGGTTGGTCCTTTTTCCAGTCACAAAAAAAAAAGGTTAAACAAACAGCCTAAGCCACCCAGCAGGCTAGCAATTTGCCAGCTGCAGGTGGTGACTGTGCTGTAGCCATTTGTTGTATCTCAGATGACTCATCTTTTATCCTGGATCCCTCTGGTGTAGTACCTACAGCCACTATGGACCTGGGGTTAGCCATATCCTCTGTGGTTGTTGGAGTGCCTCTATGGGCAAAAGAAAGCCACTCTTGTCAGTTCTGTGACAGGGAACAGAGATGGTTTCCTTGTTTTGTCAGAATGCTGTGTCCATCCTTTGGGAAGCAGCTACTGCCATTAGTAACACAGATGGCCCTATTTTTCCTGTCAAAAAGAAACAGAAAAAACAAGCATGCATCTACTCCTTCTCATCTTTCTTTGGATAGGAGTAGTTTACTGGGTATTTCTCCTTCTTGTAAAGTAGTTTCTGATAAAAGAATGAGGGATTTCTCATTTCCTGAAGATATTCAAGACTCTGAATAGGAGGATGCAGGGACAGATACATGGCTTTTTTTCCTCAGATTTCTGATTCAGACAGAGGAGAGCTCAGGATCTGATTCTCCCTGTGAGGGTTCCACTTTCTCTGAGACTATTGCTAGGATGTGCCAGTGTTTTCAGTGGGAGATCACTGAGTTTTCTTAGTCCCTCAGAAAATACTGAGTTGTTACAGAAAGATTTTCTGGAACCCACACCCATTACTCCTTTTATGTCAGCTGTAGAATATGTATGTGTTACTGCTTTCAATTTTCTGATAGTCATCCAGCTACCTGTAAAAAGGCAGATAGGACAAATAAAGTTCCTCAGTCTTTTAAATTTTATACACTATTACCAAACCTGACCCAACAACTATAGATCTGATGTCAATTTTCATTCATCCTCAACCATTGGGTTCGGATGCAAACAAAACATCTGAATCAGCCATTACTATAGCTCATGGCCAATTGAAACTCTCAAGCTCCTTCCAACCCATAATGCACCAACCCCTAATATACCTCAGATCTTGTTTGCTGCTTTTCATGGATAGACATGCCTCGGGATTCATGAAGCTAAAACCATTCTTGCACCGAGCGTCTTCATTACATATGGTGCAGCAGCGCCATATGAATATGTATGAGGGCATGCTACTGCACCCTCAATGTGCACAGGGAATGTGTGCGAGTGCAGGGGGCATGTACTAGTGCTCTATGGAGGCATAAACATGCCCCGACAGTTGCATAACCTACTATGCTTACTATTAGAGCCGGCCTCTAATGTCAGTAATTCCGTGTCCGTGGATACCGAAATGTATGCTAAGCATACAAGAGTGTCCACGAACAGTGAAATAAAATCGAAGTAGTAAACACACAAGCACGTAGTGGAATGTTGAGCCCCGTCCCTAGAACTTTCACAATTAGATTCCCCATGTCCTTATTTTACATTTGTATTGCTGCAATATCGAAAGTGTAAGCAAAGTGCAGCATGTTTGCGCGTCGCTGCCCTCTGCCGAGTGTAGCTTACACATCAAAATCATTGAAATAGAGAAAAACATGTGGAATCAATGTAAATGTCAATAGTGTAGTGTTTAGAGCATCCGCCTAATGAAAAGGCATTCACGGTTCGAGTCCAACAATAGCACATATCATTTTCCAAATGGAATGAATGTTGCTTTGCTGTAAAACTGACATAAGAGTATCGCATGAGATGTTTAACTAAATGTCATTCAATCAAAGTGGTGCTGTCATAATGAATAAGGCACTAGTAAGCAGGTGTAAGCACAAATAAGCAGCAGTAAGCATATATAAGTACCAGTAAGCAAGTCTGAGTGCACTTGTGCGGGTGTAAGCAGTGCCCAGTATAGGAAATGTATATAAGCATGTACAGATATATTTTATATATATATATATATATATATATATATATATATATATATATATATATATATATAAAGAATGAACATCGTAGCAATAAAGCATGCAAAAGGAATGAGAAGAGAATTCAACAGCAACTCCAGTATTATATAGTGCTGTCAGCGTATGTCATATCAAGCTGGGCAGGAGTGAGCAACGCACTGCTACTCACACCACAGGCAGGATATTACCAGTGGGAGTAACATTGTCGATCTGCTAAGTCTACTTTATAATCAGAGGGTAGTCCCTGGTGGGACTACCCAAAAATTGTTTGAATGTTTTGCCATCCGACCATTACACAAGCAAGATCAGGTATGTTCAAGGACTAAATGGTGGGAGAGCCTGAGAATACATGGGTTGGGACAACATATGTGTAGGGCCCCTAACGCTTAGGAGAGGGCAATGTGTGGAGGTGTGTCATGGCTGAGATAGCAACTGGACAATGGATGGTATGCGTGCATGTTGAACTCGGGTGGGGTAGAGGAACTATGGGTATGAAATTATGGATCCAGGCATGTCAGGGTTGGATGGGCTGGTTCTAATTGGACCACCTCATGGAGGTCAGTGAGTTTGTTATAAGTATAGATGCATACACACATGCATACATCTATATGTAGAAGTACATTCTCTGTAACACATTAATTCCATCTGCAAACGTAAATAACATGAATGTGCCCTTACAAACCTCGACAGTAGATAGAATAATAGGTTGTGCATAAGAGGGAAGGGACGAAACTGCTAAAACACAGAAGTGTGTACAATGTCGGAAGTCAGTGCTGTGCTGAAAAAACAAATGGGAGGACTTTCTCACACATGGAATCATTCCTGTGAGCTGCCTGCTATGGCAATGCCAATTACTAAACCGGTCTATTTGTAAAAGAATTACGCCAAACTCATACATAATTAGGCTCTCATGTTTAATGTGTGTGTTACCACATAGTCATACTTATTAATTTATTGTAGTGTCATGTTAATGGGAGTGAGGATGTAATGAAGTATAGAGTCTAATCTTGAAATAAAGACATGCGTGTCCCATGTGGGACAACCCACAAATTGTGAATAGTGTCCTTTTGGTTGCTGATGCCACCAATGTTTGTGGACTAAAAGTTTCAGATTTCTGAGGATACGTGGAGTGAGTCAATCAATGGGATGGGTCTACAGGAGTAGGGAGTGACCAATGTGTAGTGGTGTGGATACATTGCGAATCCAACGGGAGAATGGATGACTGCAGTGTTAATGAGGTGTTCGGGTGGGTGTTTGGGGAACCATGAGTCATGGGTATATGGATATATATGCAAATGAAGCAGCACAGCAATAGTGTATTGGTTAGAGCATCCACCTAACGAACAGACATTCCCATTCAAAATCCAACTGCAGCACATGCCATTTTCCATCGATAATCTGTACATGAACATATTTCAACTTCTGTCCGCTTTATAACCTGCAAAATAACAATTAAAAGTGAAATGGAGCGAAATGTCAGTGTCATAATGAATAAGGCACAAGTAAGCAGGTTTAAGCATATATAAACACCAGTAAGCGTGTGTAAGTGCATTTGCGCGGGGTATGCATTGCTTTACAGACACACACACACACACACACACATATATATATATATATATATATATATATATATATATATATATATATATATATATATATATATATATATATAGTTGCAGACATATACATATACGTGTATATATATATATATATATATATATATATATATATATATATATACAGATATATTTATATATATATATATATATATATATATATATATATATCAATATGTGTGTGTGTGTGTGTGTGTGTACGTAGATATACACAGATATACAGCTATGATAGGAAACAGCATACAAGAATGACATATGTTCACAGGCTATGACAATGGAAGTGAGGGGCCCAAGCAAGAAACATGAAACACATAGCATGACCTTCCACCCCTCCCAGCCGGACACAGGGAACATACACACAAACCCGCAAACAATGTAAATAGTCCACTGCACCCAGACCACAGGCAGGATACAACCAGGGGGGTACACAGTGCACCCGTGAAATCTAATCTTGGAACACAGACAGGAGCGCCCCTTGCAGGACACCCCAAAAATTGGCATGAGACCAAAAGAAGGTGATACGCCGAACATTCTGGCTGGGGTGTGTACATACCCGGAATACAAGGGTAGGAAAGCCTGATGACCCATGGGTCGAGACAATGTATGACATGGGTCCCGTGAAGTGGAGAGTGGGCAGTGTGTAGTGGTGTATTCAGACTTGGCCAGGACCCAGAGTAAGGATGGGTGCTGTAGAGGAGATGCAGGTGGGGTAACTATGGATAGCTAGTTATGGGTCTAGGTGTGCATGTGTTGGCTGATGTGGGCCTATATGGGCAGCCCCAGGGATGTAACCAAAAGTGTTCATTGGGCAGAGGCATCACCTAACAAGCAGTCACACCCACTACGAGTCCCACTGCAGCAAAGTGTAATCTATATGGCAAGGAACGGAATAACCAGATGTAGATGTATATATGTAAAGGTATGTGTGTGTATATCTACCCATAGCGACATAGATATATACCTCTCCCTCTTCATAGTGCAAATGTATACGTACAGAGACAGAATACATATACATCCCCACATATAGATATATACATATGCAGACACCCATAGTCCCATATGTTGTTAGATACATATTGACAGCAATATACAAATATATACATGTATGCATACATATACAGATATATCTGTGTATAGTAATGTATACATATTGCAAGTGCAGGAGCAAGCGGGTGTAAGCCTGTTTGGCTGCTGGTATGCGAGTATCACATTGGTGAAGCAATGTAGAGGCTAACTGAATGTAAGAAACTGTAACCGGAGGTTAGCATCGCTTAGCTCTGCACAAACCCACGCACACCCGCTCACAACTGCTTTAAAGTGCCTTAATCACTCTGTATCCAATGGCCTTGTTCTTCCCAGTAACAAAATAAACGGCCTCTGCAAGGCTCGAAATCAGGACCTTGCACACCACAGCCAATGTGATTTACCACTAAGCCATGGCAGATATACAGACATTGGATGTTATCACAAACATATCATCCAGCACAGTCATTCAACAGCATAGGAAATGTATTTCATCATATAGATGTATGTGTGTGTGTTTATGTCCAGATATAGATACATACATATATAGATATATCAAGAACATTCAATGTGACAACAAAGCATTAAAAAGGAATGAAAAGGGAAACACCAGCAATGCCTGTATTATGTGGTGGTGTTGTCCTATGTAATATCAAGACTCTATCAGACAGACATGTGTCATTAATACACGCAAACATTTGTACATTGAGCAAATTCATCACTCTGTGCATTTTATTTACATTAACACAACAGTTCCTGTCCAATCATTATGTGAGAACAGTACTCTTGCAAGGTACTGTGTGTGACACCATCATCATGAAAAAGGTAAATGGGGTAACCATAGAGGGGCCGGTAGTGTTGTGTGCACAAAGGGGTCATCTGCATCACGTGTACCTGGAACCTTTAGGAGTCATGCGCATACCAGGATTGTGTGCCTGAGACAGGGGTGAGGACAACTGGAGTATGTTGTGATGCAAATTAAAAAGGTTGCATGTGTCCAGTGGACACATGTGGGAAATGGACAGCTATGTATGGGCAAATGTTGTTCTAGGAACAGATTGGCCTTTTGTTTCTGTAAGGTGAGAATGGGATGTGGGGGAAGGAGAGTAGGTATGCTCGTGGAGGATAGGTTGGGTAGGATGACAGACAAGACAGCATACAGGGTCGGTATATGATGCATTTGGGGGGATACACCTTGGAGGGGGACGGGTGTTCGGCAATCACAAATCCATGAGCCCCCAGATGGAAACAGTGGGACAGATGTCCCCACCCATAGGCAGCCACCACTGCACCAAAACAGCCGCAAAAGTGGCTGTGCTGGGGGCTTTCTAGTAGGGGCAGGCTCACCCTCTAAATGTGACACTCTTTCCTCAAGCTGGCGTATCTGGCCTCGAAACCCCTTATTCAGCCCCCTACGCACCACGTCCGGGACTGTACAACAGCGGACAAGTACCTGTTTGGACCTGCTCCGATGAGGGCAAGCCCCATTCTCAGTGGTGGTTCCACCAGAAGGTGGTGCAGAGCCAACAGAGGTGGAGGTCCAAGGCTGGGCCCCAGATGTGCTGGTGCCCGGTGCCATGGCCAGCTGAAGTGGGACAGGAGGTTCCGCCGGGACCTCCAATCACATACAGTCTATGGTGTTGCATTTTTAACGCAGATATGGCTTAGTAATAGTCAACAGCATTCAGGATTACTTATAACAGCATGCATAGATATGACCATCAACCCAACACAACAGATGGCATACATTTGCAGAGGGAGCACAACGCATGCATATATACTGCATGACATCTGTACATAGTGTAGAATACTTGTGACTGCAGCTGTGAACAGTGGCCAATTATTGGCATGTCACTGTGAGAACCTCAGACAGTGACTGTCATACCACTGTTTCGTGTGACATATGGCCAATCAGGGATTCGATGGCAGTATCTCTCATCATTATCACCATGTACTGACTGCAATCCTCACACTATGCTTCTACAGTTCACAGATGTGTGTTCAGTGAGTAACACAAGAAACAAATGGTTCCACACACTAACCAGTCCACAGATGACCTTACAGATGGGGGTTCCCTCACAAACAGAGCACTGTCTTGTCAGTTTTAAAACATGCAGAATAGCCATTACCACACACAACTTGTTAAACTGACAGTAGTCTCAATGAAGCAGCATAGCTACACTTACATGCTGTAGTCATGTCTGGCACATCACCCTCCTGTCTTTAGGCAATTTTCCACTGTGTATGTTGTTTGGGGAATATCCAGATATCATCTGTGATGCTGTTTACCAAACACCAGATCCAGGTTCCACTCACAGCGACTGTCATGGGCAAACACCAACATGATGTTCCTAGATATTGTACTGTGTTTCCATGTGATTGGCTATGGGAACATCACCACAGCTGTTCCACATGCAATCAGCTAGAGGAGGACTGCAATAGGTGCAGAGGCCATCACCTGATCATGACCATCACTTACAAAACACAAGCTGCTGCTGAGCAGGTGTACAACTCCACATCCACCAGAGAGTGTGTGAGAGGGACAGACAGAGGCAAAGTACATCAGAAAAGGGCTTTAAGACTAAAGCCTAAGCATCGTCTGTCACACACCTACCAATACAGGGGTTCAAATCCCTGACTGACTAGCCATTACTATTACAGGTGCATGCAGTTACTCCATGTGCCACATAGCTGACATGTTGGTGTGCTGTAAGAACATATATGTGTGCTGGTGACCGACATCTGCAACAGAGATCTTGTAGACATACATTAGGTGTAGCACACATGGCTGTCCACATGAACAGATGTCATTGTCAACACAACCACACTCTCCAAGGGACTCAGACACATTGCCACACTTTGACAGGCTCACAAATATACTTCCTAACTACTTAGTTTTCCACACTGCAGTAATGCACAGGTACTACATGTATCACAGGGGATATCCTGAGGTTCTATGGGCTAGGGCATGTGAATGTGTCTGACTTCAGTCAGTATGCTAATGGGAGTTATACTGGGTGTGACTGTGGTTGGGAGCATCATACACCACACGCAGACACAAGGTGCCAGTACTGACATGCATGTATGCATTGCTTCATGGGTGTGTAGTGGTTGGCTGTGCAAGATGGCTTACAAGGCTGAGTGAGGGGTAATCCTTGGCATCACGCCACCTGACAATGGTGTGCAGTGTGGTTCAGGGATGTAGTGTCTGCAATGTCCCACACAGATGGGTATTGTATGAACTGTCCTGTCATCCTGGTTACCATTGTGTATGGCAATTGCTTTACAATACATGCCATGTATGTGTTTGATAGTCCTTGACATGGACATTGCCTGAGATGTGCATGTCCCACAATAATGTACAGTGACATCTACACGTGTACCTGGTTTGGCTGGCACATGTTATGTACACAGACTGTTATCATCAGATATGCCAATACTGGCCTGGTGTGGCAGGACCTGCTAATAGACAGCAGGTAGACCCTGCACCTGTTTTTATAGCATAATACAGGTATTCCCTGGTGTCAGCAGCATCTGTCCATACAGGGCATGTGTGTAAGGCATTTTATGGCCTTTGTGGATCACATTTGATGGCACCACATATGTTGCAGGCATCCAGTGGGGAACATAGTGAAGGCACATTGTCCGCAATGATGTGCCTATTGTACTACTGGACAGGGTGCCATGCCCTCTGCAGCCCACTGCAATCACACCATGCCTACTATCTGTCATCAATGTGCAGGATACTAGCAACATAGCAGGATATTCTAGGCAAGTGTGTTTGTTTATGACACATGGGTTCAGAACGTATTCCGGGTAATAGTAGGGTTGCATACTTTGTTCACCAGGCCTTTTGCCAGATGTAGGGGTATGGCTTGCCAACACAGTCCCTTGGCTGATTGACATCGGTACTCCTTGTGAGGTGGACATTGTGACATATAATACAGACACCATATAGGAAAACTACAAAAAACACTCCCCAACATGTCCAGTGGTTAGGCACTCACAGCCACCTCCACACAGGCTCTGACTGTCAAACACACACACCCACCTGCCATGTCTTGAAATAGAACCCCTACCTAACTAGTTTATCACACTACACCATTATGCAGTCACAGCAAGTGCTACGGAGATTACTGGGTTACAGCAGCCCAGAGGTGTATTTCTAGGTGGGTGACATCAGCAGGATTGCCAAAGGTGAGTATGTGAATTGTAAAGAGTGTGCATACTATAAAAAGCATTGTTTCTTTTTTAGGCAAACAGAGAGAGACACACACACACAGTTGGCCTGTCTTGGAATAGAACCCATACCCAACTAGTTTATCACACTATAGCATTACTCAGTTACAGCATGCGCTACGAATATTACTGGGTTATAGCAGTCCCAGAGGTGTATTTCTAGGTGGGTGACATCAGCAGGATTGCCAAAGATGAGTATATGAATTGTAAAGAGTGTGCATACTGTAAAAAGCATTGTTTCCTTTACAGGCAGATACACACACACAGTTGGCCTGTCTGGGATTAGAACACCTACCAGACTAGTTTATCACATTACACAGTTACAGCATGCGCCACAGAGATTACTGAGTTATAGCAATCCCAGAGGTGTATTTGTAGGTGGGTGACATCAGCAGGATTGCCAAAGAAGGGCATTTCAAGTGTACTGTGAGTTGTACATGTCTGTTACCTGCATGTACCCGCTGCTTACTGTCACGAAAACACATTTACACCCATCTAAAAGTGTCTTATTCAGTCTTAATTGACAGTATCAACAAGGCTTGCAAGACTTGAACCCTGGACCATGCACACTGCGGTCACTGGACTTACCACTAAGCCATCTGGGTTGCATACACATTTCATGGATTTTATAATGCACATCTTACTACAGGTTTTCCACAGTATTGAAAACAAATGGGACAGTCACTTTGTGTACATATGTACAGTACCCTTGAATGTACTGTACTCTGTGAAACAACAAAGACAAGTCTACATCTGTGCAACTGTCATAACTACATATTTTTGCTACTTGCTGTTTTTTTTCAGTATGTACAGCTATACTTTCTCTTACCACAAACTAATCTAAACAAGAGTATTTGTTATATATCTGTAGTTCTACTGCTATGTACATTTGTGGTTTTTAACTAGTACTGGTTAAGTGCAACGCTACTGTAGAAAGCCAACTTGAAACAGTTTTGCTTACTAAAGTACTACTTTCTCTTTATATTCTCTCCTGTTCTCCAGCTTCCTTACCCCGTATTACCCTCTGTGACTACACCTGGCTTGGACGCCCACACCTAAAACAATAAATAACAAGCTCTGCTGACACATCTCCTTTATGGAAATTGAACTAAGCTTCTCCTAAAAGGAACTAAGGAAGTATGTGTTACTGCTGCTTAACCTTTTGGAAAATCCATATTTTATCTAAAACCCTGCTAGGTTTTCAGTATGCTCCCTGACCAGAAAAGCCAGCAGCCAAACCCTTTCAACTCTGTTCCCCCCATACTTGTCCCTCTTCTAGCTCACTTAGCTGCACTAGTCCCCTTCTCTCCTCAACATTTCCAGCACAAGGAATTCCCTGGTGGAATTACAGGTGTACTTTTAGCATTTGTCCACTATATGGCACCCTCTCACCTCTATTACTGACTTCCCACATCTCTTACTTCACTTGCTTTACTATTCTCTACAAGTTCTAATTTCTCTTTTTCTCTCTTTTTCTGACTTCTTTGGCCATTCTATCCTTTAAAATCCTTGTCTCCTATACTTACCTTCACCAACCAATATTCCACTGATAGGTTCTCACTCTGGTCCTGGCTCTACCCGCTCCGTTCGCCCTGTGAGCTCACTCCGCTCCCCTACCACGGGCTCACTCCGCTCCCCTACCCTGCCCCCAATTTCCACCCACCGCAGTACCTCTACATTTATACCTTCATAACCACACCCACTAGACTACCTAGCAAATAAGTTCCACTTCCTTGTCAACTCCTACTCTGTTATCCCACCCAAAACAATAATCACTCAATACAACTGCAGAACCTAACCTGGCCAATTAGTCTCCATCTCTCAGCCAACACCCACTCCCGAACCCCACCCATACCCAACCATTATTCAAATCTCCACTCCATTATAATAATTAAAGACCTAGCCACACCCCTATACATACTACCCCCTTACATCCATATTTTACTCAGCAACTACATACCATCTCACAACTGCCATCTTTAACATTCATCATCATTATGATCTCCAAACCCTCATCCCTACTCATTCTGCTGTTACTTCTCCTCAATATATCCTACATCCACTATCTCACCCAGCCCAATCATACTAAACACTCACAATGCTTTCATGTAACCAATCATCTCAACTCACCTCCCTTAAATTCACACACCTTAATATCTCCTCACTTATATGAAATCAGTAACCATCTACTCTTTCCTTATAAACGTATCACCCTTCATAAATATTCTTCCATCAGAGCATCTAATAAACCCTACATCATCATAATTAAGCCTAACCCATACTCTAAACAATCCAAATACCTCTCCAACCCAATCTTATATCTAATTACTACACTATTATCAGGAGATATTCACCCTAATCCTGGACCCTCCACATCATCCACTACAGATAAGTCCATACTATTCACCTCTCTAAATTCCCAAAGCATAGTGAACAAAATCTCAAACCTCCATGCCTGGCTTAACCATAACAAACCTGACTTCCTATCCATCTCTGAAACTTGGTTAAAACCCCACATAAAAGACTCTGAAATAACACTATCAAACTATTCAATCATAAGAAAAGACAGAACACATAAAAAAGGAGGTGGAGTGCTCTCCTATACTCATCTTCCTTATCAGTTACTCCATATAACAAACCTATTCCCCACTTCAATAATGCTGAAATACTCCTAGCATTATTTCAGGTTAATATACACAAACACATATGCATAGCCTCCCTCTACATTCCCCCTGGTGACAATATCACTACACTTGAGGACATCCTCTTCTGGCTCTCCACTAACATTTCTAATGAAATAATAATCCTGGGAGACATGAATATCAATTGGGCCTCCATTCAGGCTCCCACAAACCCACTTAACATCAACCTTTATAACTTCTCACAGCTTATTAACTCCACAATCCACCCCTCAAAAAACCTATCCAGTGGTAGCATTTTAGACTGGATTTTACTCTCCCACCCTCATTATTTCTCTGACAATGGTACCCTTCCAGACCCTCTTAGTGACCACCTACCCACATTCACATATCGACTCCCTTCTCCCATACACCAAACACATAATTATATTACTACTCGCAACCAAAAAGAATTCCACCCCAAAACCTTCATTGACTCCCTTAAAGCAATAAATTGGAACATCCTAAAAACTCTACCTTTAGATAATGCTGTTGCCCACTTCAACTCAACCTTCTTAAAATTTCTTGACTTCCATGCTCCTTTATGGACTAAGAGAATAAAAACCAAAACTGCCCCTTGGCTAACCAAAAATACTCTAGTAACCATGAAACGCAGAGATAAAGTCTGGGCACTTTACCAAAAAAATAGGTCTCCCCTACATCAAAATGAATATAAAACACTTAGAAATAAAGTAAAAAAGCTTATTATCACTGATCGACAAAAACTACTTCTCCATACTCCAAAACAGCAACAAAACAAACCCACAGAAATTCTGGAAAGGAGTCACTACCATTATCAGTCCTAGCAAAACAG